>NC_134358.1:566078413-566317074 GCF_048569485.1 Anomaloglossus baeobatrachus | reverse complement strand
TGTATGGAAAGTATAGTGATGTGTTCAGCCTGATCCCCCTGATGCATGAGCTGCAGTGAAGACTGACACAGTGATTGTACATAATCTCACTATTTTTTTTTTTTGCTTTTTGTTTTGTAGACCGTACGGATCCGCGGGCGATGAAGACGTCCTGGCCGATCTCCTGCTCCCTCCACAAGTGCAGATTTGCCCGGCCTTCATCGCGCAGCCCCCCGGTACGCCCTCCTATAGCCGCAGTCTATATATAACCGCAGCTCAGCTGCGCAGCCGGCCTGACAGCTCATTTATCATCTCCGTCCAAGCTACAGAGCAGATGCTGGCAATAAATCAGGGCTGCTCCTCTCCTCCGTGCATCCGGAGGGAGGGGGCAGCCGGGCCTGATCGGGGGGCTTCACTAGTGATTTCTGGAAGTAAATTACATCAGATGTCTCCTAACCGTGCACCCACTTTCCTCAAACCCCCAGTTTGGATTGGGTCGCCCTCTTCCGTCCAGATTGGATGTATCGTCCTATAGAATGAGCTTTCCAGGATTTTCACGTGGAGATGGACACCTTTTGTCCTCCTTCCGGTCCCAGTCGGGTCCTCCATGGCAGGCGGTCTTCACTTCTGACATCTCTGCCTCTTACTGGTCCTCACAACCTAAATACATGGTGTCATCTCATTACATTGTGGGGCCAAGTAAGAACCGGAGAGGTCCAGAAGTGACAGCCACGGAGGACCATACTGGAACATCAGTCTGTAGGGGGGCCATATGGATACTGGTCTGTAGGGGGCCATATGGATACTGGTCTGTAGGGGGCCATATGGATACTGGTCTGTAGGGGGCCATATGGATACTGGTCTGTAGGGGGCCATATGGATACTGGTCTGTAGGGGGCCATATGGATACTGGTCTGTAGGGGGCCATATGGATACTGGTCTGTAGGGGGCCATATGGATACTGGTCTGTAGGGGGCCATATGGATACTGGTCTGTAGGGGGCCATATGGATACTGGTCTGTAGGGGGCCATATGGATACTGGTCTGTAGGGGGCCATATGGATACTGGTCTGTAGGGGGCCATATGGATACTGGTCTGTAGGGGGCCATATGGATACTGGTCTGTAGGGGGCCATATGGATACTGGTCTGTAGGGGGCCATATGGATACTGGTCTGTAGGGGGCCATATGGATACTGGTCTGTAGGGGGCCATATGGATACTGGTCTGTAGGGGGCCATATGGATACTGGTCTGTAGGGGGCCATATGGATACTGGTCTGTAGGGGGCCATATGGATACTGGTCTGTAGGGGGCCATATGGATACTGGTCTGTAGGGGGCCATATGGATACTGGTCTGTAGGGGGCCATATGGATACTGGTCTGTAGGGGGGGCCATATATATACTGGTCTGTAGGGGGCCATATGGATACTGGTCTGTAGGGGGGGGCCATATGGATACTGGTCTGTAGGGGGCCATATGGATACTGGTCTGTAGGGGGCCATATGGATACTGGTCTGTAGGGGGCCATATGGATACTGGTCTGTAGGGGGGCCATATGGATACTGGTCTGTAGGGGGGCCATATGGATACTGGTCTGTAGGGGGGCCATATGGATACTGGTCTGTAGGGGGGCCATATGGATACTGGTCTGTAGGGGGGCCATATGGATACTGGTCTGTAGGGGGGCCACGGATACTGGTCTGTAGGGGGGCCACGGATACTGGTCTGTAGGGGGGGCCACGGATACTGGTCTTTAGGGGGGGCCACGGATACTGGTCTTTAGGGGGGGCCACGGATACTGGTCTTTAGGGGGGGCCACGGATACTGGTCTTTAGGGGGGGCCACGGATACTGGTCTTTAGGGGGGGCCACGGATACTGGTCTTTAGGGGGGGGCCACGGATACTGGTCTTTAGGGGGGGGCCACGGATACTGGTCTTTAGGGGGGGGGCCCACGGATACTGGTCTTTAGGGGGGGGGCCCACGGATACTGGTCTTTAGGGGGGGGGCCCACGGATACTGGTCTTTAGGGGGGGGGGCCCACGGATACTGGTCTTTAGGGGGGGGCCACGGATACTGGTCTGTAGGGGGGGGGGGCCACGGATACTGGTCTGTAGGGGGGGGGGGCCACGGATACTGGTCTGTAGGGGGGGGGGGCCACGGATACTGGTCTTTAGGGGGGGCCACGGATACTGGTCTTTAGGGGGGGCCACGGATACTGGTCTTTAGGGGGGGGGCACGGATACTGGTCTTTAGGGGGGGGCACGGATACTGGTCTTTAGGGGGGGGGCACGGATACTGGTCTTTAGGGGGGGGGCCACGGATACTGGTCTTTAGGGGGGGCCACGGATACTGGTCTGTAGGGGGGGGCCACGGATACTGGTCTGTAGGGGGGGCCACGGATCTACCGGGCTGAACTTCCTAAACCCCTTTTATAGGCAACCTGTCGGCAAGATTCACGATGATTAAGTGCGGCCTCTGCCATGATCGGAAAGCACACCCATCAGGAAGGAGTGGGTTCACGTTGGCCGTTCTCCCCTCTGATTGGCGTCCTACAGCCGGGTGCAGCCTGGGGCATCCAGCGCTTATGGCTAATGGAGCTGCCTTTTGATTATGATTCCCCCAAATTTTGCCACCTCCAGAGCGTGGCTGTGAACCAGTCGCCATCCTAGATCTAGTCGTGGACAGGTCGGTGGTTTAGGGGCTTATTCCTGCCGCCGGTTCCTTTCCTGCAGAATCGTCCCCGGCAGAGGAGTTGGTGGTTTCTAGGAAGTTTGTTCGGCAGATGTGACTAACAATGACATGTAGCAGCGCGACAGAAGAGGGCGACTCAAGGACGCGTCACTGGCGATTGTGGGGCTGTGGATCTTCAGCGTTTCACAGCTCAGCTCCGGAAATATCTGTACAAATCTCCAGCACATTCCCACATCTGATACCGATGAAACCGGGTTAAGATGATGACATGCTTCTGATCTGTGCACTTCACCCATAAATCACTGACCCAGGAGTCTGCAGGATGAGGGGGGTTATCCTCCGGTCACACACTTTCTCCTCTGGTAAATGGTGCGCTTGTGGGGTTAGTGAGGACTATACACCCCGCAGTCTGCGTGCGGTCCACAGTCATGGAGTACGTCTACTGCTTCCAGCTATCCATGTCATCCTAAAGTGTGACTGACTGACTGTAGAGGTGTCATGTATTATACTCCAGAGCTGCACTCACTATTCTGCTGGTGCAGTCACTGTGCACATATATTACACTACTGATCCTGAGTTACCTCCTGTATTATATACTCCAGAGCTGCACTCACTATTCTGCTGGTGCAGTCACTGTATATACATTTCTCTTTAGTGGTCCTAATTTAATATATGTACACAGTGACTGCACCAGCAGAATAGTGAGTGCAGCTCTGGAGTATCTGTACGCAGTCTCCGCTCCCCCCTGGACATCCAAGCTTTCGGTCACTGTGTAATCTCTATATTTTTGTTTCTGCAGGTCCCTCGGACGCTGCCTTTGATGAAGGATGGCTGACCGATTCTTACTCTAAATCTGGAGACACGGACACACCGAGCGCAGACGCCTCCGAGAAGACCAGCGGTAAGATTAGGATGTGGCGGCTTTATGGGATTATCTCCCACTGGGGACCCCGATCTCAGATCCTCTTACTCGGGAGGACCCGACACATCTGTACATTACATTCGATGTGTGCTGTGTAATGCGGCACTTCCTGCGGTGATGCTCACATATTGAAATGTAATGTATTTTTATTATGACTTTTTTTGTATTTTTAGTACGTTTTATTTATTTTATTTTAATTTTTTTTAGCCTCATTTGGGGAAACTCCAAGTGATGAATCTACAAATCTTCCATTTCAAGTCCCCAGAGCGATCCTATTTCACAAATATGGCAACCAACGATGGAGGAGCAGATCGCGCTCAGCCCCCACAATGCACCAGGTGAGACCGGGCCCATAATAAAAAACTGCCCGGGGCAGGAGTCAGTGGGGCTGCGTTCACATTGCTCCTATGCGCTCTATGTCAAACATTACATCAGGTTTCAGTCAGTCCGAGAAATATAGTTTCTGTATGAACCGACCGAGTTGTGACGAGACATCCACCTGGACGATGGTGACAGTCGCTGTGCACACGGTCCGGACCCCGTCCTGCAGATACCTGTGGATGCATGTCTGAAAAAGATCAGCACTGCCAGGATAGAAACAAGAAAGTGTTAGGGACTGACAGCTTCATCCGAGAGAGCACAGTATGAACGGGAACCAGCAGAATAGTGAGTGCAGCTCTGGGGTATAATACAGGAGGTACCTCAGGATCAGTAATGTAATGTATGTACACAGTGACTGCACCAGCATATAGTGAGTGCAGCTCTGGAGGATAATACAGGAGGTATCTCAGGATCAGTAATGTATGTAGACGGTGCCTGCACCAGCAGAATAGTGAGTGCAGCTCTGGAGTATAATACAGGAGGTAACTCAGGATCAGTAATGTATGTACACAGTGACTGCACCAGCAGAATAGTGAGTGCAGCTCTGGAGGACAGTACAGGATTTGTGGCCTGTTGGTTGTGGCACACCTTGTTCCCTCCGGTGCTGGTAGAGATCAGTGGTTTCCTCTGCCCTCGTGGTGTTGGTTGTGAATGTGACCTAATGTGACCTTCTTCCCGGAATAGTCTGGGCTGCGGTCACAGGTTCTGCGTCTCTTGTACCGGGGCAGTGGTAATTCCCTGGTATAAGAGCGTCTGCTCCTCTCCGCGGTGGATGTGAGCGGCTGCTTCTATTCCTGGCCGGCTCTTATATGATGGGGCGCTTGGATTTTGGCAGCTCGCAGGTCTGGGCATTAGGAGCCACTTCTCGTGTAACTTTCCTGGGTTCAGACATAGTGATCGTTCCTGCGCGGCTCGTCATGCGTGGTCTTTTAGCCTGCCCCGTGCAGCTGTCCCTCGGCCTCATTCACTTTTAATCAGCGGACGGCTCCCGTGTCCCCGCGGCCCCCGCAGGATTGCTGAGGAAGCGCTGCCCAATTTACCAGAAGTCGCTCCTCTCCGGACGGATCTGCTGACTCACAGGACAGAACTTTTCTTTCTCCGACCTGTTTTCTTCTACATTGAGATCGGAGACTTCCCCCAGATCCAGATTCTTTTTCTTTTCTTAGCTCGGACCCCCAGTGACTTGCCCGCCACCAGCTGGACGCTGCCCGGTGTCAATTTCCGCAGAGGGGGTCGCCGTATCCATTACATTTACATTAAGGCTGTGAATCTTTCAGCAGTTTTCGCTTCTTTCTTTCTTCTTCACCTGTTGCTGGAACATTACACTGGGATTTGTAGTTCCCTCGGCAGAGCGGACGCCCGGCTCTTGAACGTGGTGGTGATTTTCCCGTTTGTGCATTGCAGAACACGAGGGACACCAGCTGAAACTTGAGGAGACCCCGTTCGATGTCGCTCCTTCTTCAGAAAGCCAGCTACTGCCGGATTTGGGAGGCTCTTATGTAGAGCAACATGACGGAGGTAAGGAGACAACGTAGACTGTCGGGTAGAGCCGCCATTCCTCGCTGTATAGAAGCGCCTCATCTGGTTTGTAGCTATGGCATCCTGATATCAATGGGGCCTAGTAGACCACCCATAGGAGACACGAACAGTGTCCAGCACCCTGCTGTAGTAGACAGTGTATTATCCCGTCCTTGTGTTACTGCCATTCTACCCCCTTCATAAAGGCTTCTTCCATAGGAGCTTCAGTGGGAGTTTGACAGCTCGGATCCATAAGTGTCATACCGGACCCTGACGTGCCTCGCTCCATCTCTGGGACTGCTGGGACGTAGGCGATCTGTCTCTTTCCAGCAATCCCATAGAGAATGACTGGCGCTGCGGCACCCTTTTATGACGTAGCCTTTCAGCGCCCCTTTTTCAGGTATCCGTCCAGCCCCGCAGAAATTTGGCTCAGGTCTGACTTTCCTCCAAAAAAATGCACCCGATTGTTTCATCCCCCAATCTACACCCCTCAGTCTCTCGGTACCAGTTTATAGCATTAATCCCTTTTTGTATTTTTGTCTTCCAGAAGATTTGCTAAATCCAGATCCCTACAGTCAAGATATCATTTTTGCCTACATCGAGGGATCTGACCCGACTACTGAAAGTTATGTGTATGAAAGTCTCCACAATCCGGGGGAAGATCTTCAGCTCGAAGCGTCCGACATCCTTCAACCTACAGAAGATTTTGGTGCAGAGCAGGTGACTCCTCAGATTTGCTTTGAGGCCCCTGGAGCTCCGTCTTCTGCCGATCCCTCGGTATCACCTGCCGAATTGATACAGGAAGATTCCCCCGTGTCCTCTGTCCAAGAGTTCGCTGCTGAGATCCAGGAAGAGCCTCCAGCCTCACTTGGTTCTTTTGTCCCGGAAGACGTAATTTCAGCCTCTCCTGCTGCTTTAGACCACGAAACCGAGTCTCCAGGTTCCCTCTCGGATTTAATCCAAGAAGAAGCCGCTTCATCCTTCCCGGTTACACTGGACCTGGAAGTGGAGGCTCCAGCCTCTCTCATTGCATCTGTCCCAGAAAAGGAGGTTCCAGCTTCCCCTGTTGCATCTGTCGAGGAAGAGGAGGCTCCAGGTTCTCCTGTGCTGTCCACTCAAGAAGAGGAGTTTCCAGCCTCTCCTGTTGCATCTGTCCAGCAAGAAGAGATTTTAGCTTCTCCTGTGGCTTTGGTTCAGGAAGAGGAGGCTCCAGGTTCTCATGTGGAGTTGGTTCAGGAGGAGGAGGTTCCAGCTTCTCCCATTGCATCGGTCCTAAAAGAGGAGGCTCCAGGCTCTCCTGTTGTATCTGTCCAGGAAGGGGAGACTCTACTTTCTCCCGTTGCTTTGGTTCAGGAGGAATTTACTACTTCTCCTGTTGCATCGGTCCCAGAAGAGGCGGCTCCAGCTTCTCCCGTGGAGTTGGTTCAGGAGGAGGAGGCTCCAGCTTCTCCCGTGGAGTTGGTTCAGGAGGAGGAGGCTCCAGCCTCACCTGTTGCTTTGGTTCAGGAAGAGGAGGCTCCAGCCTCACCTGTTGCTTTGGTTCAGGAAGAGGAGGCTCCAGCCTCACCTGTTGCTTTGGTTCAGGAAGAGGAGGCTCCAGCCTCACCTGTTGCATCAGTCAAGGAAGCTACATCTCCAACCTCTGTTGCCTTAGTTCAGGACGTAGAAATCCCGAGCTCCCCTGCTCCATTAACCCAGGCTTTGGAGACCCCCGCTCCGCTTGCCACCTTTGCTCCGGAGGAGTCCATTTTAACCTCACCTGTCAGCCAAATCCCACCAGAGACCCTAACTCCACCCGTAACAGGAGGAGACCAAATACCTGAAGGACCAGCAAAACCTGTGGTGAAAGATGACGACCTTCATCCAGAAGACCAAGGTAAGGGGCAAAGATGACGCATTCCCATATAGTAAATGTCTGGGGGTTTTTTAGCTTTATTTTTCACTGACTTGATCTATCATTGTACGCTAGTTTTTTAATGCCTCGTTTTTAGGCTTTTACTAAATTTTGGAAGGTTTAATATGTCAGATGGGAAATTGGATCTATACAAATATGCTATGAAGTGATATTTAATATAATTTTTATTTATTTTAGTTTTTTGTGGCTCCTTTTGGGTTTGCTTTAAGGGAATTACTATGGTTCTAAAACTCCTTTTTTAGTATACCATATTTTCCAGTCTGTAAGAGGCACTCCTCTTCCCCTCCCCCCCGTCCCCCCTCCCAAAACTGGGAGGGAAAGGGGGTACATATTACAAATTACATATGGCTTACCGGGGCGGCAGTGGTGGCGCAGGATCGGCCATTCGGAGGGGATTCTACTGCAGTGGAGCAGCTCACGAGGGTCACTGTGCGGCAGCAGAGGGTTGGTGATACTGCGGGCTCGTGAGGTGTCATGGCGGCGGGCGTCATTGATCTGTCAGCGGGCTTGGAGGAGGGGTGTCAAGGCTCAAGAGTGTCAGTGTGCGGCAGCGGAGGGTAGGTGGTGATGCGGGCTCGTGGGATGCCGCAGCGGGCGCCATTGATCTGTGGCCTGCTTTGAATCGCCAACAGTTGATGTGATGGACTTCAAGAAAATGGCCGCAAAGGCCAATTAGTGCATGCGCCGCTGCCATTTTCTTGAAGTCCAAGTCAACGACCGGCGATTCATTGGAGTCTGCTGTCCGCCCGAAGATCAATGGAGCTTGCAATCACCACACCCCACGAGCCTGCAGTATCGCCGACCCTCCGTTGCCGCACACTGACCCTCTTTAGCCGCAACACCCCCCTCCTCCGAGCTCACAGAATCGCTGACCCTCCTGAGCCGCCGCGCCCCCTAATCAGAGCTCACGGCACCGCTGACCCTCCTGAGCCGTGACACTCCCTCCTCCGAGCTCACGGCATTGCCTACCCTGCCTCCTGTGACCTTCCTGAGCCGCTCCCCCCCTGGTGAGCTAATATAAGAGGCACTAGGATTAGAAGACGGACCCTCATTTTAACAGTAACAATTTTTTCCCCGTTTTTCTTCAAATTTGGGGTGCATTTTATAAAGCGTAAAATACGGTAAATCTGTTTTTTTTTAGTTGTAAGGAACAAACCTCACTTATTCCTGTTATATCTACAGCGCCCCTAAAGCCAAACGTTTGCAAAAGCAGTGACCGACGTCCGGGCAGAGCGAAAACTGCTCTAGCGCCCGTTACGGACAAACTCCTAGAGCCCGTCTCGGCCAGTCCTAATCCAAACCCACCACCTGCCCAACCTGGTTCTTCCGAATCGTTGGCCTCCAGAGCCAAAGCTTTGCATAAAAAAGCCCACGATATGATGGAAAGCCGAAGAGAAGCCACCAGAGATGCCGGAGATCCGGAAGGCATCCAGGCAACCATGAAAAAGAAAAAGAAGAAAACCAAACTGAGGAAAACTTATGCACCCAGAGATTTGGAGTTTGGGGAGGAAGACTCGTATCCTAGGGCCGGGAGCGAGGCTTTACACCCCAGGGATGGGCAGATGGGACACGTGGAGGCTCTGACCAAACAAGACCATCTGTTTGAGACACCTCTGGGTACTGCTAAGAGAGAGACACAAAGTGCCGCAAATGGCATAGTGCCCGCTGCTAATCCTACCGAAGCAAAGGCAACCCCGGAGAGGGAAGGTGACCCGACCTTGTATCCTCCAGAGAGGCCAACGCCAGCTCCACAAAACATTGATTCTCCCGCAGTCAGACACTTACAATCCCCACCTGGCGACCAAGTGGATAAAAGCCTTTTCGACACACGGCCTCCCCTCATGGGAGAAAGTAGGAAACCTGACACTCCTACGGAGGCTATATTTGGAATCGCTGACACAGATGTCACCAAATGTCCTTATTTCCATCCTGAAATTCTGCTCCAGACTTCAGAGAAAGCTCAGTGGAAAGGAGAGAAATACAAGGAGAGCGTCTCGGAGAAGAGCGAGCGCTCCGCCGACGCTTTCTTACCCGGTGGACCCGAAACGGTCAAGTGGGACAAACCTAAAAAGCGGGATAAGAGAGCCGGGAATTATAGTCGCGGAGGGCACTCTAAAGACTCAAAGCATTGGCAGAAAGGATTAGACTCGGATCTGCAGGCTTTTAGTGTGCCAACGATTACAGACAGGGACGAAAAGCCTTCGCCTCCAGTAATGCCACTAGATGAATCCCAAAAAGCCAATCGGGGGGAGGGTAAAAATGTGAGCCAACAATTGCGCTCAGACCCTGCAGAACCCCTCAATGTTGACTTCGGACACGGTCTAGACCATAAAGACTTACCTGGAGACTTGCCGGTATTTGGAGAAAAGACGGCAGGGTTGGACAACAATGTTCTGCCGCCCAGCAAAGATTTGATAACTGGTTCTGATCCATTACTGACCAGTTACAAAGCACCAGTTGCCTTACATGAGGCTATCCCCTGTACGCCTTTAACGCTCACAGATACGGTCGTTGAGTTGGTATTGGGAACTATAGAGCCAAAAGGAACTCCAGAAAATGAAGTCCCAAAAGACAAAAGTCCTGTTCCAGAAAAGAAGTATGGCAAAGTGCCGACTTTAGAAGCTGAGCCCGATGACTGCAAGAGGCCTTTTCCAGAAAATAAGCCTGGCTGTGATTTTCTTTTAGAAAGTAGGTCCGTTACTGTTCTGTCTGACAAGCCAGCCGTTCCAGAAAGTAAGGCTAGTACGGTCCTGGGCAAAAAGTCCATTCAAGAAGGTAGACCCAGTACAGTCGAGGGTGGCAAAATGCTTGATCCTGTCCTAGGAATCATAGAAACTGTTCTAGAAAATAAGCCAGGTTCAGTCCTAAGTAGTAAGGAGTTCATTCCAGAAAGTAAACCTGTGAAGGTCTTGGATGCCAAAATGCCTCCTCTAGAATCTAAGCCTGGCAAATTCATGGATCATGAGCTTGTTCCAAATATGTCTGGTACAGTCCTGGCCAGCAGCAAACTAGAAAACAAGGCTGATATAGTTTTAGCCCCTGAAAGTGCACCTGGTACAGCCTTTGATAACAAGGAGCTTGTTCTGGAACATAAGCCTGCCACAGTCCTAGGTGATAAAAAATCTGCCCCAAAACGAAAGTCAGAAAATGAGCGCCCTCCAGAAAATAAGCCTAGCGAAGTCCTGGACATTAAAGAAAATGTTGCAGACAGTAAGGCAGGGAAAGACCTTGACCTTAAAGCTCCTTCCCTAAAAAGTAAGCCTGGTACAACCTCAACGAGCAAGGAGCCTGGTCCAGAAAGTAAGGCAGGGAAGGAACTTGACCTCAAAGCTGTACCTCTAGAAAATAAGCCCACTACAGGCTTGGCCAGCAAGGAGCGTATTGCGGAACGTAAGGCAGGGAAAGACCTTGACCTCATTGCTACACCTCCAGAAAATAAGCCTGCTACAGTTTTGGCTAGCAAGGAGCTTGTTCCAGAAAATAAGGCGAGGAAAGACCTTGACATTAAAGCTTCTTCTCCAGAAAATAAGCCTGCTACAGTCTTTGCAAGCAAGGAGCCTATTGCAGAAAGTAAGGCAGGGAAAGACCTTGACCTCATAGCTGCACCGCCAGAAAATAAGCCCACTACAGTCTTGGCAAGCAAGGAGCCTGTTCAAGAAAATAAGGCGGGGAAAGACCTTGACCTTAAAACTGCTCCAGAAGGTAAGGCAGGGAAAGTACTTGACCTCAAAGCTTCACCTCCAGAAAATAAACCTGCAGTCTTGGCAAGCAAGGAACTTGTTCCACAAATTAAGGGAGGGAAAGACCTTGACCTCAAAACTGCACCTCCAGAAAATAAGCCCACTACAGCCTTGGTGAGCAAGGAGCCTGTTCCAGAAAATAAGCCAGGGAAAGACCTTAACCTCAAAGCTGCACCTCCAGAAAATAAGCCCACTACAGCCTTGGTGAGCAAGGAGCCTGTTCCACAAAATAAGGCAGGGAAAGACCTTGACCTTAAAGCTGCACCTCTAGAAGATAAACCTGCTACAGTCTTGGCAAGCAAGGAACTTATTCCACAGATTAAGGCAGGGAAAGGCCTTGACCTCAAAGCTGCTCCTCTAGAAAATAAGCCCACTACAGTGTTGGCAAGCAAGGATCCTGTTCCACAAAATAAGGCAGGGAAAGACCTTGACCTTAAAGCTGCTCCAGAAAGTAAGGCAGGGAAAGAACTTGACCTCAAAGCTGCACCTCTAGAAGATAAACCTGCTACAGTCTTGGCAAGCAAGGAACTTATTCCACAAATTAAGGGAGGGAAAGACCTTGACCTTAAAGCTGCACCTCCAGAAAATAAGCCCACTACAGCCTTGGTGAGCAAGGAGCCTGTTCCACAAAATAAGGCAGGGAAAGACATTGATCTCAAAGCTGCACCTCCAGAGAATAAGCCCGCTACAGTCTTTGCAAGTAAGGAGTTTGCTCCAGAAAAGGTGGTGGGGAAAGACCTTGACCTCAAAGCTGCACCACTAGAAAATAAGCCTGCTACAGTCTTGATGAGCAAGGAGCCTGTTGTACAAAATAAGGCCGGAAAAGACCTTGGCCTCAAAGCTTCTTTTCCAGAAAATAATCTTGGTACTATCCAGGTCAATAAGGAACTCTCTCCTGAAAGGGATCCCAATCTTGTCCCAGGCAACAAAGTGCCCATTCCTGAAATTGGACCTGGTGCAGAAACGGTCCCTGAAAATCAGTCTGGTACAATCCCGGCACCCAGTTTCCCAAGCTCTCCTGCTTCAGTGAACCAGTCCGAGCCAACAATCAAACCTCTGCAGCCACTTTCATCTCCGAAAAAAGCTCAACCTGAGGGAAACCTTTCTTTCGAGAGACAAATGAAAAGCAAAAGGGGTAAAGTTAAGGCAAAATCAAATGGTTCTAAAGGTGTATATGATGCTGGGGACCCATGGGTTGAGGTATCTGCCTTCCCCGTCCAGCTAAATGACCATCTACCGGAAACCAAGTTTTCAGGTTCTAAGAAAGCTGAGCGTGGGTCTTTAAAGCGTCCTCATGGTTCAGCGTCTACCAAAACAGAGCTTTCCTCCTTCTCTGAACTAACAAGGTCCAGTGACGGTTCTGTTAGAAATGACCCTGTGGAAGATTCGGCAGGAGGTGTCTTGGTTCATTCACCCTTGATGGACTTATCTGCGAAGGAACAAGAAACAAAGGCTCCTCCTCAACAACCACACCTGGATGTGAACGATGTCCTATTTCCTCCACATGGCCAAGAGACTCCGATTGGTGCTCCGTTATTACAAGGGTTGAGTGATGACATCTTGGTGCTTACTGGAGAAACGTCTCCTGAGAAAATAGAGCTGAAGTCCGATGAGACGGGACCACCTAATGCAAATCTACCCCCTCATTTAGCAGAGTCTTCAGGAGCTGGAGAGGAACGTAGGACTCCAGATCAGAATCTCATTGAAAAATTGGCAAATCCTCCTGATTCTTCAGTGGAGATGTCACATTCCCTCCGTGAAGAGTGTGTACTTTTACCAGAGTCGGTAAAGTTTGTGGAGCCAAAAGGCAATATTGACTATAATTTCAATGTTGAAGGAGATTCTTTGGAGGTGGGTGAATCCACTGAGGACTCGGCGAAGATTGGAGACTCTCCTGATGGCGTTAAAGTCTCAGAAGACTTTGTCCTAAATATTCCCGGACCTAAGAAAGATGCCAGTGATTCAACACAACGGCAAAAAGTTGGACTGAAATCTCTGCCTGCCGCCACCAAAGATACCTCGAAGACCAAAACGAAGACCTTGCCCTCAGCTCCTGGACTTACGGACCGTCCTGCTACAGATAAGATCCCTCAGAAGAGTACCAAGACTGAAGTTCTCAAGGGCTACATGAGGCCTACCAAAGCCAGAGAAGCTGCCCGACCACCGTCGCTTTCCAGAACGGCTACGGAAAAACCCAAGAGGCCAAAGGAAGCTCCTTTAAGGCCGGAGAAAGGTGTGTGATATTTTACATCTTCTGGCATGGAGTTTACAAGCAAAGCATGGCGGCACTCACCGCAGCATTGGGGTGAGGTTTGGCTGCTTGTGTGATGCACTGCTAATATTACCGATATACCCCACTAATCCCATACACTGGGGAAGGGAGCGAGCGTCCCATTACAAGGGTCGCTGCCTCCGGTTAAGTCTTGGGTCTGATGTGCATGTCGTGAACAAGAACCTCAATCTGATAAATTCACGTCTTCATAAACGGAGATCGTCGGACAGCGCGCGTAAAAACAAGCACTTTTGTAATTTACCTTTTGTGAAAATGTTCTGTCCTTTTTGAGATTTTAACACTTTTCTGTTGTGTTTACATCTCGTTACCTGGGAAACCGACCACCCACTACAGTATAGAAGTGGTAGCCAGACATGCACAGTATTTGCCAGCTCTTCTCAGGTCTGCAGGCTTTGCCTTGACATTGGCCATGACTGGCCCACACTATCGGCTCTTTAATACCACAAGCTTCAGTGCAGTGTTTGCAAACGTGACAACAGCGGTGGTCGGTCTCCTAGGCAACGAGAAGTGTTTAATATCTCAAGAACGGCGGAAGATTTTAATAAACAATAAATTGCAAAAATACTACTTTTCACTAGATCTAACCGACCACATCCATGGATTTTATTTACCTTTTTTGTTTTTATTGCATTTTTCTTTTTTTGGTCGCCTGTTAATGATTACGGCTGCTGTCTGGGATCGCCAGAACTGCAGCCACGGTCTGGGGGGTCTTGTGCAAAGGACCCCCCTCTTATAATGACCTTTTTATGGAGTTTGTTTTTGCTATGTTATGAGCGGTGGTGGTCCGACTTCAGCCCTGATAATGAAGGGTCTCCTTCATGTTCTTGCTCTGAGAGGTGCTGCAATCCCCGAGCTCTATGGTTCCTTTATCTCCATCGATGGTCTGACCCCCACCAGTTATGTCATGCCATTAGGCCCATGACCAGCACGAGACCCCCCTTCCCCAGTATTTTCCGCATGGTGTGACGAGTGACGACTAATACGTGTGCACTGGTTTTGCCGTTTTCTTTGCTTGAAGATTTAACAGCTCATCTGTAAAATTGCTAAAAACATCCATGACCGCAGAGCGACTGCAGATGTTGGAGGAGGGGGGGGGGGGGAGTTATTAGGGGATTTAGCCTAGGACCACCAAGGGGCAATTACTGGAGACGTCCAGGGTTGCAGATTACATATCTGGACAACAGAACTAGAAATGTTGACAGTCGTGACATTGTGCCTTGAATCGTATCTGTCCGTTCAGCAGAAGTCCCCGTGTTGTCCCTACAGGACTCCGTATCCTGCAGTATAAAGAATGGGGGTTACATTTTGGTTCGCCAGGTTTTTTGTATTTTGGAGGGCACCATTCACATGTATGCATGATACGGTCTGAGTCCAGATGGCAGTCCGGACAAACTCCCTTGAGTTGGGATCAGGAGATCCGGGGTCGGTCATTGTGGTCCGTACATGGCCTGTATAATATGTTCCTGGCTTCGCCTAACGCTTTTTTTTTTTTTTTTTTTTTTTTTTTTTTTTTTTTTTGATATTGGAAAATCTTTGCAAAAAAATGAATGCACTATACTATTTTAATTATAGTTTTAGATTTTTTATTTTATTTGTATTTACTATTAATTAAAATATATATCATTTTAAATAATAATTAATTTTTTTTACAATTATAAAAGATAATTTATCTATATATCATTATTTATTTCTTCGGCGCTCCATTGGGAGACCCAGACGTTTGGGGGTGTATAGCTACTGCCTCCGGAGGCCACACAAAGCATTACACTAAAAAGTGTAAGGCCCCTCCCCTTCTGGCTATACACCCCCCGTGGGATCACGGGCTGCTCAGTTTTCAAGCTTTGTGCGAAGGAGGTCAGACATCCACGCATAGCTCCACTGTTTAGTCAGCAGTAGCTGCTGACTATATCGGATGGAAGAAAAGAGGGCCCATGCTAAAGGGCCCCCAGCATGCTCCCTTCTCACCCCACTTTTGTTGGCGGTGTTTGTAAAGGTTGAGGTACCCATTGCGGGTACGGAGGCTGGAGCCCACATGCTGTTTTCCTTCCCCATCCCCCTGTGGGCTCTGGTGAAGTGGGATCTTACCGGCCTCCAGACTCTGAGGCCGGGCTCCATCCACAGACCGGGAGATCCTGCTGGATACGGAGCTGGGTACCGTCAGGGACAAGGCCCTGCAACATTCAGGTACTCTGTGTCCCCGTACAGACAGGCAGACACACTCCAGCGTTGCTGGGTGTTCTAGTGCGCCGGGGACAGTAGCGCTGCGCGCTTGGGTGATTCTCACTGCAGCTTTGCTGAGTGAGTTTTATGTGTGGGGAACTACCGCGCCGGCCGCCACGGAGACTGCGGCGCGGCTGAGACTTGTGGTGCGCCGGGGACCTCGCGACGACCGTGCTTTTACGACGGCAGCGCTGATAAATCTAGTCCCCGGCTTCTGCGGCCTAGTTACGTTTCGTTCCCGCCCCCAGCCCTGTCAGTCAGGGAAGGGGAGAGACGCTGTACAATAGTCAGCGCCGAGGGCTGGAGTCTTATTTACATACTCCAGCCCTCTCACTGGGCACAGTGGGACGCCAGTTTCCCGCTCTTTGTCTGCAGCACGCCCACGGCCCGCCCCTCTTCACAGGACGCCGGCAGCCATTCCTGCACGCAGTCTGAGCTGGAGAACGGACATAGCCCTGGGAGACCCAGACAGGGGATTCTGGCGACCACACACCCGCTGTTAAGCGGGCGGTAAGCAGCACCTAGGTGCTGACCCCACTAGTGCCACAGTGTTTTGTGTACTTTTGTTTGTACCTATATACATTGCACTGTACGGTCGCTTCTTGGCTTATACCCCTATATTGCTCTGAGGAGACAACAGCATGTCATCCGCAAAAAGCAAGGGTGCCAAGGCACGGGCTTCATATGCTGCCTGTACCGCATGTGGGGCTGATCTACCGGCAGGTTCCACTGACCCCCATTGTGTGCAATGTTCGGTCCCTGTGCCACTTCGTCAGCCGGAGTCTATGCTAGTAGTGGCCCAGGCAGAGACGCCTGTGAACCCTGCCCCGGTGACGGGGACAGAATTTGCAGTTTTTGCTGATAAGATGTCTGTGACTATGACAAAAATTCTAGAAACCTTGCAGTCCAGGCCGGTCACTCAGACCATGGGCACTGCTGAGTCAATGTTCCCCGGTCCCCCTCAGTTGGAACTAATCCGTGCTCCAAGGGGGTCCCAGGCATCACAGGCTGAAGGCTCTGACTCGGACGACAGTCCCAGGCAGCCTAAGCGAGCTCGCTGGGAGAGACCCTCGGCGTCATCACGCTGGTCAGGGTCTCAGCGCGAGGATTCTCTGTATGATGAGACAGAGCTAGGTGATCAGGAGTCTAATCCTGAGACTGCTCTCAACCTGGATACCCCTGATGGTGACGCCATGGTGAATGATCTTATAGCGGCCATCAATAGACTGCTGGATATTTCTCCTCCAGCGGAGGAGGCAGCAGCACAGCAGGAGAAATTCCATTTTAGGTATCCCAAACGTAAATTGAGCTCTTTTCTGGACCACGCGGACTTCAGAGAAGCAGTCCAGAAACACCATGCTTATCCAGATAAGCGTTTCTCCAAACGTCTTAAGGATACACGTTATCCCTTTCCCCCTGACGTGGTCAAACGCTGGACCCAGTGTCCAAAGGTGGACCCCCCCAATCTCCAGGCTTACGGCTAGATCCATAGTTGCAGTGGAAGATGGGGCTTCACTTAAAGATGCCAATGACAGACAGATGGACCTTTGGTTGAAATCTGTCTATGAAGCTATCGGCGCGTCGTTTGCTCCAGCATTCGCAGCCGTGTGGGCACTCCAAGCTATTTCAGCTGGTCTGGCGCAGGTGGACTCTATAATACGTCCATCAGTGCCGCAAGTGGCGTCCTTGACCTCGCAAATGTCTGCGTTTGCGACTTACGCTATCAATGCGGTCTTGGACTCTACCAGCCGTACGTCAATGGCGTCCGCCAACTCGGTGGTTTTACGCAGAGCCTTATGGTTAAAGGAATGGAAAGCAGATTCTGCTTCCAAAAAATGCTTAACCAGTTTGCCATTATCTCAAGACAGGCTGTTTGGCGAGCAATTGGCGGAAATCATTAAACAGTCCAAGGGTAAGGACTCTTCCTTACCCCAGCCCAGATCAAGCAAACCTCAACAGTGGAAGGGACAGTCGAGGTTTCGGTCCTTTCGAGGTTCGGGCAGGACCCAATTCTCCTCGTCCAAAAGGACTCAGAAGGAGCAGAGCAGCTCAGATTCCTGGCGGACTCACTCACGCCCAAAGAAAGCAGCCGGAGGAACCGCTTCCAAGCCGGCTGCCTCATGACTTTCGGCCTCCTCGGTCGGTGGCAGGCTCTCCCGCTTTTGCAGCATTTGGCTGCCACAGGTCAAAGACCGGTGGGTAACAGACATTTTGTCTCACGGGTACCGGATAGAGTTCAGTTCTCGTCCTCCGCCTCGGTTCTTCAGAACTTCCCCACATCCCGACCGAGCCGATGCTCTTCTGCAAGCGGTGTGCTCTCTAAGGGCAGAGGGAGTGGTGATCCCTGTTCCTCTTCAGGAACGAGGTCAAGGTTTTTACTCCAATCTGTTTGTGGTGCCAAAAAAGGACGGCTCTTTCCGTCCTGTTCTGGACCTAAAACTGCTCAACAAGCACGTGAAAACCAGGCGGTTCCGGATGGAATCCCTCCGCTCCGTCATTGCCTCGATGTCTCAAGGAGATTTCCTAGCATCAATAGACATCAAAGATGCTTATCTCCACGTGCCGATTGCTCCAGAGCACCAGCGTTTTCTACGCTTCGTTATAGGAGACGAACACCTTCAGTTCGTAGCCCTGCCATTTGGTCTGGCGACAGCCCCACGGGTTTTCACCAAGGTCATGGCAGCAGTGGTAGCAGTCTTGCACTCTCAGGGACACTCGGTGATCCCTTACTTGGACGATCTACTTGTCAAGGCACCCTCTCAAGAGGCATGCCAACACAGCCTGAATGTTGCGCTGGAGACTCTCCAGACTTTCGGGTGGATCATCAACTTTTCAAAGTCAAATCTGTCACCGACCCAATCACTAACATATCTTGGCATGGAGTTTCATACTCTCTCAGCGACAGTGAAGCTTCCGATGGACAAGCAGCGTTCACTACAGACAGGGGTGCACTCTCTCCTTCAAGGCCAGTCGCACCCCTTAAGACGCCTCATGCACTTCCTAGGGAAGATGGTGGCAGCAATGGAGGCAGTCCCGTTTGCGCAGTTTCATCTGCGCCCACTTCAATGGGACATTCTCCGCCAATGGGACGGGAAGTCGACGTCCTTAGACAGGAAAGTCTCCCTTTCCCAGACGGCCAAGGACTCTCTTCAATGGTGGCTTCTCCCCACCTCATTATCACAAGGAAGGTCCTTCCTACCCCCATCCTGGGCGGTGGTCACGACAGACGCGAGTCTGTCAGGGTGGGGAGCAGTTTTTCTCCACCACAGGGCTCAGGGTACGTGGACTCAGCAGGAGTCCACCCTTCAGATCAATGTTCTGGAAATCAGGGCAGTGTATCTTGCCCTACAAGCCTTCCAGCAGTGGCTGGAAGGAAAGCAGATCCGAATTCAGTCGGACAACTCCACAGCGGTGGCATACATCAACCACCAAGGCGGGACACGCAGTCGGCAAGCCTTCCAGGAAGTCCGGCGGATTCTGATGTGGGTGGAAGCCACGGCCTCCACCATATCCGCAGTTCACATCCCCGGCGTAGAAAACTGGGAAGCGGACTTCCTCAGTCGCCAGGGTATGGACGCAGGGGAATGGTCCCTTCACCCGGACGTGTTTCAGGAAATCTGTCGCCGCTGGGGAAGGCCGGACGTCGACCTAATGGCGTCCCGGCACAACAACAAGGTCCCAACTTTCATGGCACGGTCTCGCGATCACAGAGCTCTGGCGGCAGACGCCTTAGTGCAAGATTGGTCGCAGTTCCAACTACCCTATGTGTTTCCCCCTCTGGCACTCTTGCCCAGAGTGCTACGCAAGATCAGGTCCGATTGCCGCCACGTCCTGCTCGTCGCCCCAGACTGGCCGAGAAGGTCGTGGTATCCGGATCTGTGGCATCTCACGGTCGGCCAACCGTGGGCGCTACCAGACCGGCCAGACTTACTGTCACAAGGGCCGTTTTTCCATCTGAATTCTACGGCCCTGAACCTGACTGTGTGGCCATTGAGTCCTGGATACTAGCATCTTCAGGATTATCTCAAGGGGTCGTGGCCACCATGAGACAGGCTAGGAAGCCCACGTCTGCTAAGATCTACCACAGAACGTGGAAGATTTTCTTATCCTGGTGTTCGGCACAGGGAGTGTCCCCCTGGCCATTTGCATTGCCTACTTTTCTTTCCTTCCTGCAATCTGGTTTGGAAAAAGGCTTATCGCTCGGCTCCCTTAAAGGGCAAGTCTCAGCGCTATCGGTATTTTTTCAAAAGCGTCTAGCACGACTTCCTCAGGTACGCACGTTCCTGCAGGGGGTTTGTCACATCGTCCCTCCGTACAAACGGCCGTTAGATCCATGGGATCTGAACAGGGTACTAGTTGCTCTCCAGAAGCCGCCCTTCGAGCCTCTGAAGGATGTTTCACTTTCTCGACTCTCACAGAAAGTGGCCTTTCTGGTAGCGGTCACGTCTCTTCGGAGGGTATCCGAATTGGCAGCGCTGTCATCCAAAGCTCCCTTCCTGGTTTTTCACCAGGACAAGGTAGTGCTGCGCCCGATTCAGGAGTTTCTCCCTAAGGTGGTATCCTCTTTTCATCTTAATCAGGATATTTCCTTACCTTCCTTTTGTCCTCATCCAGTTCATCGGTATGAAAAGGATTTGCATTTGTTGGATCTCGTGAGAGCACTCAGAATCTACATTTCCCGCACGGCGCCCCTGCGCCGCTCGGATGCACTCTTTGTCCTTGTCGCTGGTAAGCGCAAAGGATCGCAGGCTTCCAAATCCACCCTGGCTCGATGGATCAAGGAACCAATTCTTGAAGCCTGCCGTTCTGCTGGGCTTCCGGTTCCATCAGGGCTGAAGGCCCATTCTACCAGAGCCGTGGGTGCGTCCTGGGCATTACGACACCAGGCTACGGCTCAACAGGTGTGCCAGGCGGCTACCTGGTCGAGTCTGCACACTTTCACCAAACATTATCAGGTGCATACCTACGCTTCGGCGGACGCCAGCCTAGGTAGAAGAGTCCTGCAGGCGGCGGTTGCCTCCTCGTAGGAGAGGGCTGTTTTGCAGCTCTAACTTGAGGTATTACCTTACCCACCCAGGGACTGCTTTTGGACGTCCCAATCGTCTGGGTCTCCCAATGGAGCGCCGAAGAAGGGAATTTTGTTACTTACCGTAAATTCCTTTTCTTCTAGCTCCTATTGGGAGACCCAGCACCCGCCCTGTTGTCCTTCGGGATTTTTGGTTGTTCGGGTACACATGTTGTTCATGTTGAACGGTTTCAGTTCTCCGATGTTACTTCGGATTGAATTTGTTTAAACCAGTTATTGGCTTTCCTCCTTCTTGCTTTAGCAGTAAAACTGAAGCAGCCCGTGATCCCACGGGGGGTGTATAGCCAGAAGGGGAGGGGCATTACACTTTTTAGTGTAATGCTTTGTGTGGCCTCCGGAGGCAGTAGCTATACACCCCCAATCGTCTGGGTCTCCCAATTGGAGCTAGAAGAAAAGGAATTTACGGTAAGTAACAAAATTCCCTTCTTTTTCAATATTATACATATAATTTAAATAATAAAAGTGAAACTATATGTACATAATTTTTAATTTATAATATATAATTATAAAAATAATATTCATTTGATATTTAAGTTATTATATATTATACATGTATATTATAATTGTAATTTTAAATAAACTACATTTTTATATTTTTATTAAATTTTAAAAATTATCTAATTCTTATTTTTTTTATTCATTGTACATATAATTTAGAGTACAGTGAAACTACATATAAAGTGTTTTTTTTATTTATAATTTCATATTTAATTTTATATTATATTATATTTATAGATTATACATTTAGATTATATTGTCATTTTAAATAATAAAAATGTAGTTTATTTTTTATTAAAAAAATATATAATTTTTTTAAATTATACATTTAAATATTAATTAACAATTAAAGTGAAACTAGTATTTTTTTTAATTTTAAAAATAAATATATTTTTTAAATTAGATTATACATATATTTAGATAAGTCATTTTAAATACTAATGTTTTTTATAAAAAATATATATTATACATTTAAATATTAATAAATTACAGTGAAACTATATAATTTTTATTTATAATTTTAAAAATAAATTTAATATTAAAATTATATATTTAAAATCTAAATAAATATATGTAATTTTAAATCTTAATAAACTATCGTGTTCTGGTTCTAGGCTGTGAATTAGCTTTTCCCTTGCGAGTTCCTGTATGATGGGAGATTTGATGCTGCGTTGATATTAATCTCCCCTTGTTATATCCTGCAGGAATGGAGGCAGCAGGAGGATCTCACATGGGAAAATGTATATATTCTCTCTCTATCTCTGATACCCGGTCTTCACGCCCCCCTTTGCTGATCTGGGGCATGCTGAGGCTGGTAGTTGTCAACAATCAAGGTGTTTGGGGCTGAGATTAAGCGACATTTATTATTTTTGGTTACAATTTGTTAGCGACTTTTTACAATATCGTCGTCTTCTCGTGCAGTTGTGAATTTGCAGCCTTTGCCGGCACCTGCCGTACAGCGAGGACCATTCTGAGCCTCGGGAAAGCTGGATGATGCATCCGCCCCAAACAGAAATGCTGCAGAATTTGCTGCATTATAATGCGCACTAACTTGTGTGAATTTTGCAGCAGATTTTGCATTTTTTTTGCATTTGCACCCAGGAAAGCTGGGTGACTGCGTTCATGGCCATCACACAGCTTTCCCATGCACGGATATGGCAGCATTTCTACGACGCAGATTTCTCTTTTCATCAGTGGATGAAATGGATAAAAAAAAATAATTCATTCACAAAAATCTCGCCTTTGTTTTCTTCCGTCTCTTCCTCCTCGCTGCTCGAGCCCTTAGTTATCTTCCTTTACGGGGGTTGTTGCCTTGGCAACCAGCGAGCGAGAAACTGCAAGGAAAGCGTTAAATCGGTAAAAAATAGCCAGTCTAAAAATAGCGCTGGATGTGGGGGGGGGGGGGTGGTTGGGAGGCGAATCGCTCTGTATAGCATGGAGGGATCTACATTGTGTTAACCCCTACCGTGCTGGCAAGGTTCCAGTCCCTTCCGGATAATGCAGCATCGGCATTGATTGTGGGGGAGGGGAGGTCGCAGACGAAGGTCGTTGCTAATGGGGATTTATTTTCTTTCCAATTTATTTAATTTTTTATTTTTTTTTTTGTCTGGCCGATGATCACGGTTTATTTCGTTAATGGTATTGGCGACCTATGGGAATTCATACTTTTTCGCCACTATTGCTGTATTTGGCGTATGGGAAAGGAATAAATGAAGGGTCCATATCAATATGGCGACCAGAGCCGCCACCCAACCCAAAACCCGAATATCCAGACAGTCATGGAAGAGGCGTCCCCATTTCTGTTGGCGCGAGGTGTTATCTGTCCCCTCCCGCGGCATATATCTGCCCGTATCTGTATATACAGCTGCTAATGCAAAGCTACGCGGCCCCAAAATAGCAGCAGCTGAAGGCCGGGCTGTCCGTCACCTCGGGGGGCCGCGATAAGTAGGTCTGCGCGGAGCCGGGGGCCACAACACCAAAGTCCGATCTGCAGCAAAAAATGGATTTATTGTGTGAGGTCGCGTTATAAGATGATATCGGCCGGAGACGTTACAGGGAGGCGTCCATCCTCCATACACCGACTCCACCGCATCCAGTAAAGTGTTCACTGACAACTACGGAGACTTGACTGGGATCCCTAGAGTTGTCAGCTGCCCTCCATACACCCTACATGCCGCTTATCCTTCACTTATACTGAGTCTTTGCTTTTATGAACCAGGAGGCTCAGGATCAGGCTCGTTTCGGACTCTTTACAGGTTGTGATCAGCTTTTTATGCCCTGCCAGTGTCTCAGATCTCCGGGATCCCCTCCTACTTTATGATCTCTGGGGGGGTCTGATCCCATCAGCATTGTCCCTGCAGAGCGGTGGCCCCTTAAAACAACCACTGAGCAACGCAGGGGACACTAAAACAGCACTGCGGCTCCTTCATCCCGAAAATCTAAGCCATAACTTGGCTCTGCACCATCACTTTGAGGTCGGAATACCCCTTTAATAAAAATTTATACCCAGTCCCTTTCTCCAAAATCATCCATTTTTTTTTTTTTAGTTTTTTGGGTGCAAGAGCAAAAGAACCCAAAACGGGGCTTTTTTTTTTAAATTTTTTTGTCCATTTAGTTGTACTACACTAGACTGGTTGCTAGGGTATTCAGTGCCTAGCAACCACTTATGAAAGGGTTCCGTCCCCAGCAACAGTCGATCAGTTACTCAGGTGTCAGTCCCTCACTGCCCAAAGTAAGGTAGATGACCTCCATAATGGTGGTCTGGGGTGGGCTGCAGGGTTTGTGGTGTGAAGGTTTGTGGCTATAAGGGGGTGTCAGAGTGGGGTGTAGTGCATTTTTGGCCATTCCGGTGTATTTTATGGTGGGCTATGCTTTATTCTCCACAGTAGTCGCCGGCTCCCGTGGACGGCTGCACACGGTGACTTGCACGGAGCAGATGACAATGGCTCTGCCGGGGGTCTGGGTCTTCCAGGCTGTCAGCTCTGGGGAGGTGGGACCCTGTAGGTGGAGATTAATCCTCGGCCGTGCACACAGAGGCAGATGTGATGTCACAGCGCGAGGCAGCCTCACTCTCTGCACCGTAGTCTCTTCTCACAAGCCAGGGCGAGCCAAGCAAGAAGACAATGTCTTTCTCCAGCCAGCAGCCCCCCGAATACAGCCAGCTGTGCAACGCCAGGAACCCCGACAGCATCCCGGCCGCCGACTACCCCAAAGCCGAGTACGAATGGCAGAGGACGGAGGGAAAGCTGAACGAGATCGGCTTGAACGTGAACAAGAGCGGAGGGCAAATCAAAGATGGGCTGGTGAAGAGCGCCGGCTTCACGGACGAGGACAAGCTCTGCTTCTTCGAGACCAAACTGGACAAAAGCCTCCAGCTGGGACCCAAAGAGGAGTGTGAAGGGCAAGGGAAAAGTAGCCCGGTCCCGGCCAGCCCCTACCCCCTCGCCTTCCTAGGAGCAGACCCCTTCTCTTGCCCCAAGCCTGCCGAGGTCACGCTGCCAACCGCCGGACCTTGTAGTATCTTTGATGGCTTCGATCCGATCTCTGCAATCATCGACCAGGAGAAGGCTGCGACTAAAACGGTCCCGACGTCTTCCATGGAGAAGGAGCGGCCGCTTTTCGGGCACTCCGAATCGGAGATGTTTTTCCAGAACCACAGCACAAAGGGTCGTAATTCCAATTTTAACCCCATCCTGACTGACAGTTCCTTCAGCAAAGAGAAGTGTTCTCAGTCCGAGGTCGACGTCTTTAACAACCACCTGAAGAACGGATGCGCCGTCCAAGTGCCCCGCGAGCCGCCCAAAACAATGGTGGAGCTGGCACAGGACGACTTTAAGCCCATCCCTGCCAATCATGCTAATGACCTAGATGAAGACGGGTTCAACATGGACACAGATGATCGGCTCGACAGTCTCGATGACTGCCCGCTGCTAGACAGAGCTTCCTACCAGCGCAAAGCCATCCGGCGCGCAATGTCCGAGTGCTCACACTTGGCAGTCCCCCAAACGGTCAACGTTGCCGATAAGTACCCCGAGACTTCGGGAGCCAAGGAAAGCCTTGATCTGCTGTCACCACCTGGTGGCTTGAACCTCGGCCAGGCAGCTCCGGCCAAAAAACAAGCAAATTCCATGAAGAGATCCATGACCGTAGCCGAAGAGCAGTCAACGGGCTACGACTTCAGCACCAGGAGCGAGATCCCCGGCTTCTCCCTCATGAAGGGGCATCCCGGCTTCACGGATGAGAAGGGCAGCAATGGGCCCCCCCTAACTAACCAGGACCTTCTGTCCTTGGCTATGCCACTGACCAAGCTGGACGATGTCCTGGACTCCGGCACCGGCCAGAAGACTGAAACTGGGCAAGCCGGATCCCCAACCTCTTCCCCCGCCAACGTCTCAGAGAATAAGAAACCCGAGCCGGAGAAAGTAGGGGAGAGTGCCAGTGCCTCGCTGTTATCACCCAAAGAGAAGGAAGTCCAGGAGGGTAAGTGGTGGGATTAAGAGGACAAGTCCCTCTAATATTCTGCCATCTTTTATGTATAACCTTTTAATGGGAAAGCTGGGTGTCACGGGTTGTACTCCGCTTTTCCTCTCTTCGCCTCTTTATGGGCCTCACCCAACTTTCCTCTGAGGCCGAATGTTTCTATTTTAATGGTTTCTTTCCTTTGTGTTTTGCCCGGCTGCAGGGCACAGGGGCAATAGACGTCGGGCACATTGGGGCTGCGGGTATAAATGAGGGATTAGCCGGATGGGCTCGGGGGGGTTAATGCTCGGCGGCTGCAAATAATGAGCTGAGAAATGTAACTGCGACTTATGGAGATGTAGCAGAGCTAATGTGATTATAGAGAGGAGTGTGTCACCTCGCGCTACTAAGAACGATGCTGCCCGAGAGTGTCCGACCGTCGGTGCCTGCGGGTCAGGTGTGCCCTTCTCTCTCCGTGCTGGACCACCGTCCGGACTCACCCGGCTAATAACCAATCATACGGATCGTGTTCAGCTCTGCTACATCAGCTGCGGTCTATAGGACGTACAATAACTGATGAGGTGCACTCATCATAAAAGGGTTTTCCTAATTTTAGCACAACCAAAAACACCAGAATCTCTTTATTTCAGGCTTTTTACCCCCTCTATGTTGGATGGGGGATTATCCACTTTTGCAACCAAGCGATGCAACTGTTTTGTGTATACAGCTCCTATGCAGAGTGATATGTCTCTATGGTTACAGACTGCAAATTATCCCTTTTTATGTGGGTTCTGGTGCTGCAGATGTGTTTTCCCTCTGCCCCTTGTTGTAGCATAACATCCCTCTAGGAAAAGGGGCTGTGGTGGGGGTATAAAGCTGCAGGCCGGTGGTCTCATGTGCAGCGGCCCCTACTGGTGGGATGTGGTAATGCATCTGATCATTCAGAATAGAAATGCTGGCTTCGGTGCTTCAGGTTGTGAGAAAAGCTGGAGATGTGCTGGTGTTGGGGGCAGACGGGCCCTCGGGGCCGCTGGTGTCGAGGGGTGCGCAGGTGTCGGGGGAGCGGACTGGCCCTCGGGGCGCGCTGGTGTCGGGGGAGCAGACTGGCCCTCGGGGCGCGCTGGTGTCGGGGGAGCGGACTGGCCCTCGGGGCGCGCTGGCGTCGGGGGAGCGGACTGGCCCTCGGGGCGCGCTGGCGTCGGGGGAGCGGACTGGCCCTCGGGGCGCGCTGGCGTCGGGGGAGCGGACTGGCCCTCGGGGCGCGCTGGCGTCGGGGGAAGGGACTGGCCCTCGGGGCGCGCTGGCGTCGGGGGAAGGGACTGGCCCTCGGGGCCGCGTGCGTCGGGGGAAGGGACTGGCCCTCGGGGCGCGCTGGCGTCGGGGGAGCGGACTGGCCCTCGGGGCGCTGTCCCTTGTTCTCAGCGATGGCAGACAGTTTGGCTATAAATCGTCTTTTCTGTATTTGCTTTTTCCCCGGGGGGAGGACATTTTCTGAAATGTGAATTTCAGATAAATCTGCGCTTCAGACTGTGTTTTTTGGTTCCCATCTGTCAGATTTGTAGAAAATGCAGCAGAGATTAGAGCAGATTATGGAGGCTGCGTGTAATGGGATCTGCTGGAAGCGGGAGGACGGGATGAGGATGTGCCGCGCGCTCGGCAGAAATGCTTTCGTTTGGGATCAACCATTAGATCACATTGAGCTAAATCCGGGCGCCCGATTATCCGGGCCCAGAAGTAAATTCTCCTCGGGTCAGGACCTGGATGGGGTTAGACTGTTTTTTTTATTGGTTGTGGGGCTTTGGGTTTTATTAAAAATGTTGCACTTTCTTTTTTTCTTCTTTCATAGGCTTTCTTTCCCTGCTCATTGCTGGCCACAGATTGAGTTAATAAAGCATCGCTCAGTGAGCTCATTCTTAGGGAACCATGGGACAGTTGAGATGAATTATCAGTAATCGTAAATCAGCCGAGGAGCGTAGTGTTACACTAATGTCACGCTCACTGACCGATTCTCTGTTCACTCAGCCTACAGCCAGGAGCCTATGGGGCAACTAACATCCTGGAAAGACCACAAGGTGCAACATTTTTAGTCAAGCCTAAATTTTTAGCCCAAAATAATAAAAAATTCTTGCACCATTTGTCCACATCCTTTTTAATGCTCAAATCGCTGCTGTCAGTCTCCTCATTCGGCTCTAAAATGATGAAAGCCAAATAAAGGCTCTCTCCTTGCGTCACTCAGCTTTCCCAGGTCCCTGAGGGAGAGACGGGTGTTCTTCTTCTTTTTTTTTTTTTTTTCCCCAAAATCACTTCATTGAGCGTGCGGTCCCCCCTGTGTCCTGTTGCTGATTCCCCCCCCTCCCACCCCCCACCCGGTGCACTGACCTGCTGCTCATTCCCCCCCCACCCCTCATGCGCTATGTTGCTAATTTGTCCCCCTTTTTGCGCTGAGTTGCTAACGCCACCCCTGGGTGTGCTGACTTTCTGACCTTATCCACCCCCCCACCCTGGTGCACAGTCTCTGCCCGCTGGTGTACCTCCACCACCACAGGCAGTTGCGCCCCCCCCCCCCCCTTCCCCAGCGCCACCCCATTGCGCTGAGTTTCTATCTGACACCACCATCCCCTGCCATGCCCCTTATGTGCACTGAGTGGGGCACCTGCACTGCTGATTCCCTCCCCCCCAGTGTGTGGAGTTACTGATTTCCCCCCCAGCTGGTGTGCTGAGTTGCTGACCCTATTTCCCTTAGACCCCACCCGTGCGCTAACAGCCCACAACTTGGTGTGCGGAGTTCCTGGTGCGCTAAACGATCACCCCACCCCCCCTTTGTCCTGGTGCGCTGAGTTGCTGCGTTGCAAAAGGGGACTCTGCAGTGTAACTTGACCTTTAAGGCCCCGTCACACTAAGCAACATCGCTGCTAACAAACAACTTTTGTGACGTTGCTAGCGATTTTTGTTGTGTGTAACATCCAGCAACAACCTGGCCCCTGCTGTGAGGTCGTTGGTTGTTGCTGAATGTCCTGGGCCATTTTTTAGTTGTTGCTGTCCCGCTGTGAAGCGCACATCGCTGTGTGTGACAGCGACAGAGCAACAACTGAATGTGCAGGCAGCAGGAGCCGGCTTCTGCGGAGGCTGGTAACCACGGTAAACATCGGGTAACCAAGAAGCCCTGTCCTTGGTTACCCGATATTTACCTTTGTTACCAGCCTCCGCCGCTCTCACTGTCAGTGCCGGCTCCTGCTGTGTGCACATGTAGCTGCAGGACACATCGGGTAATTAACCCGATGTGTGCTGTAACTAGGAGAGCAGGGAGCCAGCGCTAAGCATTGTGCGCTGCTCCCTGCTCTGTGCACATGTAGCTGCAGGACACATCGGGTAATTAACCCGATGTGTGCTGTAACTAGGAGAGCAGGGAGCCAGCGCTAAGCATTGTGCGCTGCTCCCTGCTCTGTGCACATTTAGCTGCAGCACACATCGGGTAATTAACCCGATGTGTGCTGTAACTAGGAGAGCAGGGAGCCAACGCTCAGTGTGCGCTGCTCCCTGCTCTTTGCACGTGTAGCTGCGTGCGCTGGTAACCAAGGTAAATATCGGGTTGGTTACCCGATATTTACCTTAGTTACCAAGCGCAGCATCTTCCACGCGGCGCTGGGGGCTGGTCACTGGTTGCTGGTGAGCTCACCAGCAACTCGTGTAGCGACGCTCCAGCGATCCCTGCCAGGTCAGGTTGCTGGTGGGATCGCTGGAGCGTCGCAGTGTGACATCTCACCAGCAACCTCCTAGCAACTTACCAGCGATCCCTATCGTTGTTGGGATCGCTGGTAAGTTGCTTAGTGTGACTGGACCTTTAGGATCAGATTCTCTCCTCGCGGTATTTGCTCCGGAGTCTCTGCCCAGTAATAAAGCAGCAGATAAATAGAGAAGTCCAAAAATTTGGCTCCACCAGCAGTGCAATGTCTGGGGTTCAGTGCAGATTTTCCTCCCCGGCTCCCCCAGCAGTGCAATGTCTGGGGTTCAGTGCAGATTTTCTGCCCCGGCTCCCCCAGCAGTGCAATGTCTGGGGTTCAGTGCAGATTTTCTGTCCCGGCTCCCCCAGCAGTGCAATGTCTGGGGTTCAGTGCAGATTTTCCTCCCCGGCTCCCCCAGCAGTGCAGTGTCTGGGGTTCAGTGCAGATTTTCCTTCTCTGCTCCCCCAGCAGTGCAATATCTGGGGTTCAGTGCAGATTTTCCGCCCCGGCTCCCCCAGCAGTGCAATGTCTGGGGTTCAGTGCAGATTTTCCGCCTCTGCTCCCCCAGCAGTGCAATGTCTGGGGTTCAGTGCAGATTTTCCTCCCCGGCTCCCCCAGCAGTGCAATATCTGGGGTTCAGTGCAGATTTTCCTCCCCGGCTCCCCCAGCAGTGCAATGTCTGGGGTTCAGTGCAGATTTTCCTCCCCGGCTCCCCCAGCAGTGCAATATCTGGGGTTCAGTGCAGATTTTCCTCCCCGGCTCCCCCAGCAGTGCAATATCTGGGGTTCAGTGCAGATTTTCCTCCTCTGCTCCCCCAGCAGTGCAATATCTGGGGTTCAGTGCAGATTTTCCGCCTCGGCTCCCCCAGCAGTGCAATGTCTGGGGTTCAGTGCAGATTTTCCGCCTCTGCTCCCCCAGCAGTGCAATGTCTGGGGTTCAGTGCAGATTTTCTGTCCTGGCTCCCCCAGCAGTGCAATGTCTGGGGTTCAGTGCAGATTTTCCTCCCCGGCTCCCCCAGCAGTGCAATGTCTGGGGTCAGTGCAGACGCTGCTGCAAATAAACCCTGTTTTTTCTCATGGACTTGTCTCCCCCAGACTTCACCTCTGAGCTTTTTGTGAATCTATAATACGCAGCAGATTTTTGAGCTCGACTGCAGATCGGCCTCGTGCCCCCACACCGGGGGCCCTCGCTAGCTATGGAGGGGCGCGGGGTCTCTCCATCAGGTGGGTTTAGCCATTGAGTTTTGGAAGTTCGGGCTGTGACCCAGTTACACCTCTCGGGTCTCAGCTTTGCCAAATATCACAATTAGTATCTCGGCCTAATGATGGGAGTGATTGTTATAAACCGTCCATGTATTAATAAATGGGGCAGAGGCGGAGGAGGACGGGGTCTTCTCATCATTATTGGAGCACTTGGGTTATTTGGGGACAGTTATTACTGAAGTGGCCGCAGCCTCAAGCCGGATTACTGCTCCGGGGATTGTAGTAAAAGAAGAAAATGGACATGATTTGCTTTTTTAGCCTCTTATATAAATTGCGGCTTTAGTTACACGCAGCCCAGATGTCCCCGCTGAAGCCGCTGTCTGCAGGAAACACACAGGGAAAGAATTTTTTTTTATTTTTTTTAAGACACTAGTGGGTTTTTGTTTTTTTTTTTGTTTTTTTTTTTTTTAAATCTTAAAGCCTGCAGTGTAAAGTATGAGGGTCTTTTTTTTCTGGTAGTCAGGGTTGTGTGCACTTAACCTACTCCAGCAGAGGAACGATGACCTGCATCAGAGAAATGAAGAGCGAGGGGTCAGGAGCTGTTCCACCAAAAGGAAACTGTAGGACTTTACAAAGTGAGTGCAGCTCTGGAGTATAATGCAGGATAAGTAATGTATGTACACAGTGACTGCACCCGCAGAATAGTGAGTGCAGCTCTGGAGTATAATACAGGAGGTAACTCAGGATCAGTAATGTATGTACACAGTGACTGCACCAGCAGCATAGTGAGTGCAGCTCTGGAGTATAATACAGGAGGTAACTCAGGATCAGTAATGTATGTACACAGTGACTGCACCAGCAGAATAGTGAGTGCAGCTCTGGAGTATGATACAGGAGGTAACTCAGGATCAGTAATGTAATGTATGTACACAGTGACTGCACCAGCAGAATAGTGAGTGCAGCTCTGGAGTATAGTACAGGATAATTGTGTGGCATTACCCCGTCCGCTCACCTCTCTGCGCAGTATTGTATATGTTGCGGTATGTTGTGTATCTGTAGATGTGATCCTCGGGTCTCGGTCTCTGTATTCTGATGCTTCTCACTTTGTATTTCTCGGGGTGGCGGTGACCCCATTTCCTGGCCGGAGTCCGGCACTCGCTATATTTGCTGCGGCCGTGCATCGGACTCCGTTCTGTGATGGTATCCATCGTCGTCCTTGTTATGGGGGTGCGGGTGGAGGGGGCTGTAGAAATTGATTATTGAACGTCTCTCCTGTAATGGACCTTTGACCCTGGTATAGTAGGACCGGGTCACAATCTTTGGGTCACCACAAATCCCTGGTGCATCTGCTGCGCGGTTCGTGCTGCGGCTTTTCCTGGTGCGGAGGACGGCGCTGCTCCTGATGGGGGTTGTAGTTCTGCCGCCCGTGTAATGTAAGAGCTGAGTGTCGCTGTGAGTTGCTGGTTTCGCCGCCGCTCTCCTCCTCGCGTGCTGCTGCGGTTGCTGTGATCGCACCGCCCGAGGTCTGTATACAGTAATAGCTTGCCCTGCGCGTGTGTGTGTACGCTCCTAACCACAGAGCGCTCGGGGCGCGACCACATGAAGGGGGTGTACAGCGTTTACAGCAACCAGCCATAACATTAATACCAGTGATACGTGATGCCAGTATTGCCACGTAATCAATGTTCTCTGTCTGGAAGAGTGTATCACCGCGTCAAAGTAAAGATATGAGGGACCACAAGGGCGGGACTGTGATAGAGGGGTCAGAGCATCTTCGACATGCCCATTCTTGAGGGTGGGTTCCTGGTGTGCGGTGGGGCCTTGTGGGCGGGGGGGGGTTCCCGGTGCGCGGTCGGGCCTGGAGCTACCAAAAGTGGTCTGAGGGAGGACACCCGGTGACAGCTGATGGATATTCAGGGCTGACCGATAGATTGTGTCTGATTATCACTGTTCTGGCTGATGGTTTATGTTCAGTCGTGTGTGACAGCGAGGGTCTTCCGTCCAGACGCCAGAGGGCCTTTATATCACACCACTCCTCCCGCTTACCTTTTTGGGTTTTAATCTGCAAATCTAATCTTTCAGGTAAAGCGGAAGCGTGCACCGCCCCAGAAGCTGCAGGAAGTGACATCACTGCTCCGCCAACCAAGGAGCTTCCCGCCAGTCCAGAGAAGAAGGTGAAGGTATGAGGATCATGTGATGTGCGGACTAGTGATGAGCGGGCACTACAATGCTCGGTACTTGTAACTAGTGATGAGCGGGCACTACCATGCTCAGGTGCTCTGTACTTGTAACTAGTGATGAGCGGGCACTACCATGCTCGGGTGCTCAGTACTGGTAACTAGTGATGAGCGGGCACTACCATGCTCGGGTGCTCTGTACTCGTAACTAGTGATGAGTGGGCACTACCATGCTCGGGTGCTCTGTACTCGTAACTAGTGATGAGCGGGCACTACCATGCTCGGGTGCTCTGTACTGGTAACTAGTGATGAGCGGGCACTACCATGCTCTGGTGCTCAGTACTGGTAACTAGTGATGAGTGGGCACTACCATGCTCGGGTGCTCTGTACTGGTAACTAGTGATGAGTGGGCACTACCATGCTCGGGTGCTCTGTACTCGTAACTAGTGATGAGCGGGCACTACCATGCTCGGGTGCTCTGTACTCGTAACTAGTGATGAGCGGGCACTACCATGCTCGGGTGCTCTGTACTCGTAACTAGTGATGAGCGGGCACTACCATGCTCGGGTGCTCAGTACTGGTAACTAGTGATGAGCGGGCACTACCATGCTCGGGTGCTCTTTACTTGTAACTAGTGATGAGCGGGCACTACTATGCTCGGGTGCTCAGTACTTGTAACTAGTGATGAGCGGGCACTACCATGCTCGGGTGCTCGGTACTCGTAACTAGTGATGAGCGGGCACTACCATGCTCGGGTGCTCGGTACTCGTAACTAGTGATGAGCGGGCACTACAATGCTCGGGTGCTCAGTACTTGTAACTAGTGATGAGCGGGCACTACCTTGCTCGGGTGCTCGGTACTCGTAACTAGTGATGAGCGGGCACTACCATGCTCGGGTGCTCGGTACTCGTAACTAGTGATGAGCGGGCACTACAATGCTCGGGTGCTCGGTACTTGTAACTAGTGATGAGCGGGCACTACAATGCTCGGGTGCTCGGTACTTGTAACTAGTGATGAGCATGGTAGTTCCCGCTCATATTTGTGCTGAGCCGGAGATTGTATGATTGCCACCGATTGCACAGATCACATTGTGTGTTTATCTTCTCTATGAAGGCGGCCGCAGTGACCCCAAAAGCTAAACCTCTGACGGCCACCAGCCCTAAGAAGCCGCTTTCTTCAACGCCCACTCCAGCTAAAAAGACCAGCAGCCCCGCTCCCGCCACAGCTATTAACGGCACTCCAAAGCGCCCCCTGGGGAGTGCAGTGAAGACCACCACTCCGAAGGAGGTGAAGCCCAAGGTAGGTGTGACTGAGGTGCAGGAATCGTGCCCTGTCCGGTTGGGCTGGACAAAGCTATACATCGATGTCGCCGGTGTATGGCAGCCGTGCTGCCAATCCAATAGTCACTCTGGGGGGAGGGGGGATAACATGGCGACCGGTTTCCTCACTGGAAGCTGCTGATTTCCTGTATATAATCTCCCAGATGCGGAGGCCGGCGCTCGCAGCGCTGCTGTGGACATCTGCCGTTACTATTTCTACTAACAATAGTGCTGCCCACTGCATTGCCCCCATCGCGCCAAGCTCCCTCCATCTGCTCTCGGGTCAGTGAAGGGCCAATCAATACCGTGCATTGTACACACCGGACGGCGTAGAGAAAGTGGGCGAAGGCGCGGCCAGCAAGAGCACGACCTGAGCCATCCGCACAGTGAGGGGCTGGATGTCGGCAGCCAGGGTCCTCATCCCCCCCCCCCCCCCCCCTCAACATTTGTGGAGCTCTGCTTTTCTGTAAGTGTTTAATAAAGCTTTTGTTGTTTTGCTTTTTTTTGTTTTTTGGCAGAGCCTGAGTCCAGTGAAGAGCCCAGACAAGAAGCCCCTGACCTCTGCGACTACCCCTCGCTCCAGTGTTAAGGCCAGCCCGGCGGCCTCCAAACCCAGCACCTCTGCCGCTGTGACTACTGCAGGAGCGTGCGCCCCCAAACCAAACGTCACCCCGAAACGACCAACTGGTAAGTCACCATTCTGAATCCCAATCCCAGGCAGCAGCTGCAAAGACAATTGTCAATTTAAGGGTGACTTGGTTCAGACTTTGGGCTGTAGACTCCCCGCCCACCCCCCCCTCCCCTCATATGGTGGCAGGTCCCCTGCTGGGGTTTGTATGGGCCGTATGCACTACTGACACGTAGCAGAATGTTAGCTTTGAGGTGGACGTCCCCTTTAAGCTGCTACCAAAACTGAGGCTTGGTGTAATTTCTGCAGACACATTTCCCCCCCCCCCCCCCCATCCCATCCGACTGAAGTGCTTTCGGGGGGGTCACAAAGTATTCTGCACAGTGTGTAAATGCCGCCCGAACCTGACATGTCTCCTCTGTTACAGCCCCGAAGAACGACGTGAAGGCGGCAGAAGCCAAGAAGACCACCACAACCAAATCCCCCTCTGGTACGTGATCCTGTCTGCTGGGGATATAGTGTGTGTGTGTGTGTGTGTGTGTATAAGTCATGTGCACGGGTCTGGGAAGCCCCCTGTGTAAAGACTTTTGAGCCCGTGTGATTACCAGGACATACATGTGCATTAAATGCTCCAAGGGCAGAAGGGGTTAATATCAGAGGACCACCGTCAGATTAAGAGATGTGTTTGGGATTCGTGGGCGCCTGAGTGTAAGGACCGGGCTGGAATACTGCGGACCACCGTGTTGATCGTCGGGACCACAGCAGCTGATCACCACTTATTAGATGCTAATATCCTCTCAATGGGGGGGCAGACCACCCACCAATGGGGAAGGGGGAGCCAACTCTCCGTCCATGTGGGGAAGGGGGAGCGGACTGCCCATCCATGTGGGGGGAGGAAGACAAGAGGGCACCAACCACCCACTCAACTATGTAGAGGGTGGGAAAAGGGGGCAAACCACCCACCCGTCTATGTGGGAGGGGGGGGTTAGGGGGTCGACCACTCACCCATCTATGTGAACGGGGGGGTAACCAGTCTGTGAGAGGGGGGGGTTAGGGGCCAACCATCCACCCATCTATGCGAGGGGGTGGGGGGGCTGACCACCCACCCATGTATTTTGGGGGGGGTTAGGGGGCCGACCATCCACCCACTCATCTATGTGGGTGAGGAGGCTGAATTTATTATTTTTTTTTTTCTTCTCACTTGCAGAATTAAGTCGCCCCAAATCTGTTCCAGCCGATCTAACAAAGAGCAATGGAGCTGCTCCAGCCCCCGGCCGCCCCAGGACCACCAAACCAGCTGCTTCCAAACCTCTTACTGGTCCCAGTGCTTCTGCAGATGCCAAAAAACTTGCCACCTCCCGCCCGGCCCCTGTGAACAAAACCAGCACAGCCCCCGCTAGTAAGCCCTCCAGTGCACTGGCAGCCAGCAAACCCACTGCAGCCCCCAAACAGCCTCGCCCAGCCACAGCCCCCGACCTGAAGAACGTGCGCTCCAAGATCGGATCCACAGACAACCTGAAGCATCAGCCCGGAGGCGGGAAGGTGAGCGGCGTCCGGGGAGACCCGACACATCCTACATTGTGCCTTCCCCTCTCATGTCATCTGTCATGGCTGCAGGGTCGGTCGTCGTTCGGATTCTGTGCATGGTTTATTTGTGGAGGGCGACGATCGATAGAATGATGATGACCTGGAAGTGAAGATTGGGGGTTGTAGTCCTGACCTAGTATAAAGCTGAAGCTGCACTTACTCATCATGTGCGGGCACAGAACCCGGAGTATTGGAGGACTCCACTCATCTGCAATCCACTGCTACTGTTTTTTGGTCCATATAGCAGTGACTGCACCAGCAGAATAGTGAGTGCAGCTCTGGAGTATAATACAGGATGTAACTCAGGATCAGTAATGTATAGTGAGTGCAGCTCTGGAGTATAATACAGGAGGTAACTCAGGATCAGTAATGTATGTACACAGTGACTGCACCAGCAGAATAGTGAGTGCAGCTCTGGAGTATAATACAGGATGTAACTCAGGATCAGTAATGTATAGTGAGTGCAGCTCTGGAGTATAATACAGGAGGTAACTCAGGATCAGTAATGTATTGTACACAGTGACTGCACCAGCAGAATAGTGCGTGCAGCTCTGGAGTAGAATACAGGAGGTAGCTCAGGATCAGTAATGTAATGTATGTACACAGTGACTGCACCAGCAGAATAGTGAGTGCAGCTCTGGAGGATAATGCAGTGTAGGATTAGTACTAGGTCTCGTTTCTTTTTGGGCTGCACTTCTGGACCAGACGGCACAATCCATGCTCCGTTATTTCGCGCTGTAGATAAGGGAAGAGGTGATTTTATTTATTGTCTTAATGCTGAATTATAAACCATCTTACATTTTCCCCTCCAGCAGGCAAAAGTAGAGAAAAAACCTGTGCCCGTCAGCACAGCCCGAAAACCTGCCTCAGCCCCCGCCGCCACTAAAACCGCCAGCACTAAGCCGGCAGAGCCCAAAGAGGCAGCGCAAAAGCAAACCAATGGGAAAGTGAGTGTTCAGTGAGCCGCTGCCGGCTCGTCGCCTCCTCCTCCTCCTCGTCACTTCTCTCTTAACCTTAGCGGTCTGTCACTCTGTCCCTCCTCCTGTCACCTGTCGTGTATCTGCCTAACACCTCCTCCTCTAGGTGTATAGACTGGGACGGGTGAGTATTGTGCTCGTGATCACCGAGACCACCTCCTGTAGGACATTGCCGCCTCGCTCTCCCGGTCATCGGGGTCCGAACTGCAACATTTAAAGGAGTTCCCCAGAAGTAAGATGAGGCACCATGTGGCCCGCGTGTCCATGGGCACGCATGTAGATCGCTGGTACCAGTGCCCACCAGTCCATGGGCACGCCTGTAGATCGCTGGTACCAGTGCCCACCAGTCCATGGGCACGCCTGTAGATCGCTGGTACCAGTGCCCACCAGTCCATGGGCACGCCTGTAGATCGCTGGTACCAGTGCCCACCTGTCCATGGACACGCATGCAGATCGCTGGTACCAGTGCCCACCAGTCCATGGGCACGCCTGCAGATCATTGGTACCAGTGCCCACCAGTCTGGGGTGGTCTGTAACGCAGGACTGAATCACTCGTTTGCGTTGACTTTGCAGCGTTTCAACTTACAGCGTGTTGCAAAAAAAACAGGATTGAAGGCTCTGCATGGTGGGTGGTGGGCGTATGGAGTCAGCCGGTCTCTGTAGCTGCTGCTTAACCCCTTTGCTTCATGTTTCCCTTCCCTGTTGTCATTCACGTAACCCCGCCCTGTTGGCTGTCACGTGATTTTCTAACCACGCCTCTCCATTTCTGTGTCTCGTTTTTGTTTTTTTCTCCCCTCCCTATCACGCTCCAGGTCCAGATAGTCAACAAAAAAGTCAACTACAACCATGTTCAGTCCAAGTGTGGCTCCAAGGACAATATTAAGCATGTTCCGGGTGGTGGGAATGTAAGTATGGTGGCGGGCGGTGCGTCAGTGTGGGCGCTAACATCCATCCTGTCTATTACGTGTTTCCTTCTGCTCTATGAACTAACGGTGTCTGTGTGCCGGGTGGGCGCAACGTTGTGTTTCTTGTCTCACAAGTCAATTACTTTTGACCGGTAGGGTCATGTGATGGGAACATTGCAAAAGTCCTCAATCCTTGCTGGTTGTTATGGAGGAGTTGTCACAATTGCAAAAAAAAAAATTGCCTTTTTTACACAGACTGGCATCTGTGTCTTGTTACCCGGGGATATCCAGGATAGGATAAAAAACCCAAAACAGGGCTACTTTCCATCAGAAACCGCGCCACCCCTGACGTATACATGCATAAGGATCGCTGTTAAAGATGTAACGAGCAGGCTCGAGCTTCAAGGAGGCCGGCAACCCCAGCGCCTACTGGCAGCAGCGTCATGGATAAAGGGACATGTTAACCAGGAAGGGGCCTGGGAATAAGGGGGAAATGTAAGACCAGGAAGGGGCCAAGGATAAAGAGACATGTAGCCCAGGATAAAGGGACATGTAGACCAGGAAGGGGCCCAGGATAAAGGGGCATGTAGACCAGGAAGGGGCCCAGGATAAAGGGACATGTAGACCAGGAAGGGGCCCAGGATAAAGGGGCATGCAGACCAGGAAGGGGCCCAGGATAAAGGGGCATGCAGACCAGGAAGGGGCCCAGGATAAAGGGGCATGTAGACCAGGAAGGGGCCACGGATAAAGGGACATGTAGACCAGGAAGAGGCCACGGATAAAGGGACATGTTAACCAGGAAGGGGCCTGGGAATAAGGGGGAAATGTAAGACCAGGAAGGGGCCAAGGATAAAGGGACATGTAGACCAGGAAGGGGCCCAGGATAAAGGGACATGTAGACCAGGAAGAGGCCAAGGATAAAGGGACATGTAGACCAGGAAGGGGCCAAGGATAAAGAGACATGTAGACCAGGAAGTGGCCAAGGATAAAGGGACATGTAGACCAGGAAGGAGCCCAGGATAAAGGGACGTGTAGACCAGGAAGGGGCCAAGGATAAAGGGACATGTAGATCAGGAAGTAGCCCAGGATAATGAGACATGTAGACCAGGAAGGGGCCAAGGATAATGAGACATGTAGACCAGGAAGGGGCCAAGGATAAAGGGACATGTAGACCAGGAAGGGGCCAAGGATAAAGGGACATGTAGACCAGGAAGGAGCCCAGGATAAAGGGACGTGTAGACCAGGAAGAGGCCAAGGATAAAGGGACATGTAGACCAGGAAGGGGCCAAGGATAAAGGGACATGTAGACCAGGAAGGGGCCCAGGATAATGAGACATGTAGACCAAGAAGGGGCCAAGGATAAAGGGACATGTAGACCAGGAAGGGGCCAAGGATAAAGGGACATGTAGACCAGGAAGGAGCCCAGGATAAAGGGACGTGTAGACCAGGAAGGGGCCAAGGATAAAGGGACGTGTAGACCAGGAAGGGGCCAAGGATAAAGGGACGTGTAGACCAGGAAGGGGCCAAGGATAAAGGGACATGTAGACCAGGAAGGGGCCAAGGATAAAGGGACATGTAGATCAGGAAGTAGCCCAGGATAATGAGACATGTAGACCAGGAAGGGGCCAAGGATAAAGGGACATGTAGACCAGGAAGGGGCCAAGGATAAAGGGACATGTAGACCAGGAAGGAGCCCAGGATAAAGGGACGTGTAGACCAGGAAGGGGCCAAGGATAAAGGGACATGTAGACCAGGAAGGGGCCAAGGATAAAGGGACATGTAGACCAGGAAGGGGCCAAGGATAAAGGGACGTGTAGACCAGGAAGGGGCCCAGATTAAGGTACCATAATCATCGACCGTAACAGAAATAAATGCGTGAAATAGATCCCTCTGTGTTTAATGACTCTATGTAAGGCCGGTTTCAGATGTCCGTGTTTCAGGTACGTGTGACATTCGTTTTTAACACTGATGCCACACGTACCCATGTTCTCTGCTGTTAATCACACAATCATGTTTTTACACGGACCGTGTGATCCCCTCATTGCCCCGCATGCACACACGCAGACATGTTTGTTTTTTCTCTGGCAGCACGTGTGGCACATGGACCGCACACTGATGTGATCCGTGTGACACGTACCGGAGAAAACACGGGTCTTTTAAATAGATTTTCTATATTCACCTGTATCCAGCAGTGTTTTCTTCGGGTGTGTGTGTGTGGTGAGGACCTTGATGTCGGGGCATCGCCATGGACAGCATCCCGGAGGACAGCATCGCCGGGGAGAGCATCCCGGAGGACAGCATCGCCGGGGACAGGTGAGTATTCAGCAAACTAGTAGTGTGTGTGCAGGGATGTCCCGTTGCTGTAGCAGGGGTGTCATCAGGATGTCATCAGAGTTCATTGGGAGCTCCAATGACCTCCTGGACGTCACTGCACACACACACTGCTTGCTGGATACTCCCCTGTCCCCGCGGTGCTCCGGCTTCCAGCTCCTCCGTGCGGTGAATAATCAACGAGTATAATGAGCGGCGGTCAGAAGCAGGAGACAGCACTGCTGGATACAGGTGAATATAGAAAATCTTTTCATTAAAAAGACCCGTGCTTTCTCCGGTAAGTGTCACACGCATGCAAACACAGATGTCACACGTATGACACACATGACCATAACCATGCGTGTGGCTTGTACCTGATTAAACACGGACGTCTGAAACCAGCCCAATATATAGTGATAGATCACTGTGTGTAATGACTCTGTAATATATGCATTTCCCTTTTTTTTTTTTTTTTTTTTTTTATTGAATAACTGAAATTAACTTTTTGATCTCATGTATTGAGATCCCTTGTATTTATGGTCGCACTAGTGACTTTTTTTTTAGAGGTAAAACTATGCCAGGAGCATCACTGCCTCTTTTTAATGTCCCCCATTATTTTGTTAACCTTGGCAGCAGCTGCCTGACACTGGTAATTAAAGTTTAAGTTTGCCGTCCACCCAGACATTCAAGTGTTTTCAGTGACAGTTTTACCCATTGTTTTTAATTTAATTTTAATTATAAATTTTCTTTTCTCTGCCCCAGTGCATAACCATATTTATCTTTTACATTAAACTTGTCACTTCTCAGTCCAAGCCCCCAGCTTATATAAATCCTTATATAAATTATCCACTTCTTTGTTAATAACCCAGCAGAGTTTAGTATTATTTGCATATATGGAAATTCTACTTTGCATGCCCCCTGTAAAGATCATAAAATAAAGAGGGCCCAGTACTGACCCCTGTGGTTATCAACTTTTTACTGTAACCCATTTCTTTTTTTTTTTTTTTTTTCTTTTGTTATATATAATATAATATACACTTCTGCTTCCTGTAGGGGAATGAGCCTCAAGCTTTTAATAGAACATTTCTGAGCTTCTGTAATTTACACTGATCTCACCCGATGTTACCAGACCACAGGCGGCCTTATCACCACCGACTCTAGGGTTGTAAATGAGATGTTAACCCCCCCACCCCACCCCCATGTGCATGAGGTGTTGGGGAGTTTAGCAGCCGCCAGAGTTGTCCACTCGCTGCTTATTTCCAGCTTCCTGCTGATACATATGCAAATTCTGCTGGCCTGTGCGTCCATGTGCATGGGGGAGACGGTTCAGTCACAGCGCAGGGTCTGAGATCTTCCATGTTCCTTGAGGACGTCGGGGCAGATATATGGGGGTGGGCAGGGAATGGGGAATTGGGGGGTGGGGGGTGATGAAAGCCGTGAATGGATGGGAATATTTGGGCCGTGCTTCTGGGACTCTGCTCAGTACTTACAGCGATCTTGGTTTGTGTCAGCACCCTCGTCCAGCACAGTGGTGCCCCCTGCAGGGCTCGTGCTGTCACTTGGTGCCTACAAGGTTAATTATCCCTCGGACTATTCTTGTACCAGATTGCAGAATTTTTTTATTTTTTTTTTCGTGTGCGAACGAAACATTCAGCATCTTGGCAGCTCCGCTCGAGGCGGCAGATGGCAGCACAATCAGAGTGCCCAGGCTGGGTGCCCACATTAGCACACGGCCCGGATTAGTCTTTCCCGTGGGTAGGGGACCCTGATCTATCCTTACATGCAAAACACTCTGGAGCACAATATATACAAGTATATACCCGCTGTATACTGTGGGTGCTCATTGTATAATGTAAGTAATCGCTGAGGCCGGGCGGCCGCGCCCTCCCCCCCCCCCCCTCGCTGTAGACGCCTGGGCCCCCCTTCCCCACGCTGTAGACGCCGGGCGCCCCCCCCCCCCTCGCTATAGACGCTGGGTGACCCGCCCCTCCTCCCTCGCTGTAGACGCTGGGTGGCCCGCCCCTCCTCCCTCGCTGTAGACGCTGGGTGGCCCGCCCCTCCTCCCTCGCTGTAGACGCTGGGCGCCCCCCCCCATCTCCTCGCTGTAGATGCCTGGCGCCCCCCCCCCTCGCTGTAGACGCTGGGTGGCCCGCCCCCCCTCTCCTCGCTGTAGACGCTGGGTGGCCCGCCCCTCCTCCCTCGCTGTAGACGCTGGGCGCCCCCCCCCATCTCCTTGCTGTAGATGCCTGGCGCCCCCCCCCTCTCCTCGCTGTAGACGCTGGGTGACCCGCCCCTCCTCCCTCGCTGTAGACGCTGGGTGGCCCGCCCCTCCTCCCTCGCTGTAGACGCTGGGTGGCCCGCCCCTCCTCCCTCGCTGTAGACGCTGGGCGCCCCCCCCCCATCTCCTCGCTGTAGATGCCTGGCGCCCCCCCCCTCGCTGTAGACGCTGGGTGGCCCGCCCCCCCTCTCCTCGCTGTAGACGCTGGGTGGCCCGCCCCTCCTCCCTCGCTGTAGACGCTGGGCGCCCCCCCCCATCTCCTTGCTGTAGATGCCTGGCGCCCCCCCCCCTCTCCTCGCTGTAGACGCTGGGTGGCCCGCCCCCCCTCTCCTCGCTGTAGACGCTGGGTGGCCCGCCCCCCCTCTCCTCGCTGTAGACGCTGGGTGGCCCGCCCCTCCTCCCTCGCTGTAGACGCTGGGTGGCCCGCCCCCCCCTCGCTGTAGACGCTGGGTTCCCCCCCCCCCCTCCTCGCTGTAGACACTGGGCACCCCCCCTCCTCGCTGTAGACGCTGGGTGGCCCACCCCTCCTCCCTCGCTGTAGACGCTGGGCGGCCTGCCCCCCACCCCCACTCGCTGTAACCCCTTTTATTTTCTGTATGAGCAAGTTCTGTAAAGGAGAGATGGGTCTAAAGTAACATGGCGGCTTCCTTTCATAAACTGCGCCACCCCTAGTGGCTGTTCGTCTGGTATTCTAGCTCCTGCTCGAGGCTGAGCTGCAGTACCACTCGAAGCCTGTGACTAGGGGGGCGCTGCTGTTAGAAGAATCTGGCTTGGTTGGTCCGAACCTGGGCGAGCGCTGTAAATCCACTGCCGGCACCAGACCCGCTCCCGGATGGTGTCTTATGGCAGCCATTGTGCACATCCATGTCCTGGGCTGCAGTGACGCTCCGGACATGCTGGGAGTTGTAGTGCAGATGACGCAGTGTCCACCTTTCCTTCTCTTCCCTCCTCCTGCACAGTTATATATTTCCGCGCTCCTCCCCTCTCCTCTCCTCTTTTTCCTTCGCCTCCAACACTACAGAACTAAATCCACTATTATCCACAGGTAACAAATGCCGCCAAACCGTCCATAGGCAGCAGCCGTGCGCCAGTGTCCACCAGCCACAAACCGGGCGGTGCCAACGTGAGTAATGTGCGGCCAGACCGGGACCCCCGCTCAGTGTCGCGGGGCCGGTATAGATGGGGTATCTGTCTCCGGCGGCTGCTGGCGGTGTCCTCCCACTCAGGATCTGCCTCTTATTCTTTCTCACTTTCCTCAGGTCTCTGCTGTCCTCGGGGCGAGTTAAAGGGGGCTTCCAGCTCTACTGAAAGGTTAAAGGGGCCGTCCGGTGCCGCTCTGATCTGCATGGGGGACGTCACATCTGCTGGGACACGTGCACCAGTCCAATACGTCCCCCACAGATGAGCGCGGCGCCGGAGGACCCCCTTAAAAATTATCATTGTACAATGACTAATGCTTTTGTCTGTTTCCCAGCATTTCCAAGATCTCTGCTTGTTGTCAGTAAATGGAGCGCTCCTGATTGTGCCCCCGTCTTATCGCAGATTTGGGGAATTGCCTTCACTGATACATAGGAACAGACCCTCAGCTGTGTGAGAAGGCAAAGCACAGTATGCTGCCAGTCACTGACAGCAGGCACAGATATTGGACTGGAAAACTGCGCACATTACATGAAAGTGTTAATATAAATATGGAAGCCCCCTCTAAAGGACGGAGAGCCCTGAATGGTTAATTCTGCACCCTGCAGATGATGGAGACCCATCTGGGGTGACTCCGATATTTGGGGCTTCCTGGCCTGACTCGCCCGTCTTCTTCACAGGTTTCATCTTGGTTTTTCCTTCTTCTTGGAGATCTGTAGGGGTCAGTCTGATTAGACCGCGGGGCGGATGACGGCGGTGGCCTGCGCCGAGCGGCACTGATCTGTACATGTCTTCCTGCAGGTGCAGATCCTGAACAAGAAAGTGGACGTGTCCAAGGTCTCCTCCAAGTGCGGCTCCAAAGCCAGCGCTAAAGGAAAGACCGGTGAGCGGATGATTGCGGAGACTGGTGGGTGCCAAGTAGAGCTGGTGGACGGGCGCCCTGTGCCGGGCTCTGGTGTCGGGGGAGGACGGGCGCCCCCTGCTGGGCTCTGGTGTCGGGGGAGGACGGGCGCCCCCTGCTGGGCTCTGGTGTCGGGTGGGGGGGGTGGGCTCTTCCCAGGGAAAGACGGGCGCCCCCTGCTGGGCTCTGATGCTGGGGTTGGGGGACGGGCGCCCCCTGCTGGGCTCTGATGCTGGGGTTGGGGGACGGGCGCCCCCTGCTGGGCTCTGATGCTGGGGTTGGGGGACGGGTGTTTATTGGGGGTGTTTGCAGTAACTTTCTTGGGACGCCGGTGGGGATGTAATTGGATGGGGAGACGAGTGCGGACTATGCGCCCGTACTCTGCTGAATATTCTGCAGCGATTTGGCAGCACATGTGCGCGTCAATGCACTCAGTAACACTACGCAATGGATGCTGTTTTTTTGTGCAAAAAAAGCCAATTTCCTGCGCTCTGGATGCTGCCCCCGCCATAGACAGAGCGGGGGCTGCATCCATAGCGTATGCAATAATTGACATGCTCATTTTATAAACCCATGTATTTGGGTCAAAATTTTAACACCCAAATCGCTGCGTTCATAAAAGCCACGTGCACACGTCTCATGCACAATCTGCATAGACTGCAGGGGACGCAGGACGCATGCTTTTACGCTGCAGTGCTAAAATGCAGAGTAAACGCCATTACGCAACGTGCGCATGAGCCCTGAAGCTCGTTACCCATAAACCATCGGTCTCTTCTTCTTCTCTTGCAGGAGGAGGTGACTCCAAACCTGACGAGTCCTTGAAGACCGCGATCAAGCAGGAACCTCAAGAGAGCCTAAAGGTCCGAGCAGGAGACCACCGAGGAGGGAACTCGGTCACATCTTCCTTTCTCCACCCACTAAAAAACGTCTTTGTTTTCAACACAGGAGAATAGCGCAGAACAGACGACTCCACCGCAGAACGGAGACCTAGCGGCACCCGCAGACAGCCCGGCGGTGGACACGCGGGAGAACGGTGCCGCAGACACGCCCCCTGTAGACGGCAGCAATCAAAGGGAAATGCAGAGCTTCAATTCTCTCATACCGGAGACAAGTAAGAGAGTCCGAGCCGGGGCCGGTAATGGCCGACCCCTGTAACTCCCCCCGTAATACTGGGAACGAGGGCGGCGGTGGGTCTGAAAGTTCTGGGTTGAGGAATGATGACGATCTCTGCTTGCTGGCAGTGAATGTGGTGGTCTGTCCCTCGGTGCGGTGTCACGTGCAGCCCCCTGGGGGGGTCTTTACAGATCCGGCCCTGACAGGAAGCAGAGATCTGGAGAAAGTGTATTAGAAAGCTGGAGAAAGTCCGGATATTCTGGCATAAAACCTTGTATAAATGAGGCTCGCGGAGGTTTGTGTAGCGCCCCCTACATCTCCGCCCAATCTAACGTCCCGGCACAGTAGAGTAATCGATCCGGAAGGTTCCTGTAATCCGGAATGTTCTGGATTATCAGACAGTACGGTTCTCGCTGGTCGGTATTTCCGGATTACAGGAGCGTTTCGCCCGGCTTCAGCACTCGCACCGTCTGAGATACAAAATGCTTTTATTTTCCAGGCATCTAATGATGAATTTGTGGTGTCGTCTTCCATCTCTCATTGTCTGGTCTCCTCCCTGTACAACTCCCATCATCCTGTCCTTCCCACTTGTTCTCCACCCACCTCCGAAATCGTCACACTGTTTCCCTGCAGATTGATGAGTCGCCCCCCCACCCAACGGCCGCCGGCGAGAGATGGACCTACGGAGAAAAAAAAACCGTCTGCAACCGCCGTCACCATCCACCCCTTGTACCCCACCCTATGTTCAGCACTCACATCCCCCTCCCCCGCTCTTACTATCCATAGCGCAGCAGAGGGTTTGTGACATGGTGACATCTCCTCCTCCACCGCTACAGCCGCCATGGCGTCCGCTACGACAGGTTCATCCGCTCCACGGCACCGAGTGACATCTGCTGGTCATTGTGAGCCACGGCCGGCTCGCCACCGCCCCCTGGTGTCTGGCTCCAGTGATGGCGGGACGGGCAGCGCTCCTGTCCGGGGATATGGTACCTTTTTATTATAAGAGACTGTGTTTTTTAGCAATATGTTTATGGCAAATTCTGTCCGGGGGAGGGGCGCAGTATTATACGAGCAGTGTGTGGTATGGATCGCGCACCCATGACCCGCCAGGGGAGGGACGGTAACGGCGGCCGGCCCTGGTCGCCATCTTCATTTACGAACCTGTGTTTATAATTTAATATTAAATGTTGGGTATATATATATATGTATATGACTGGCGCCACGCGGGCGCCTCTGTAACCGTACAGCCCCACGTGGACGTCCTGCACTCGCCGCTTCTGACGCTTTCTCATTGCTAGAAAATTCCTCACATATCGAGAAGTTGCGTTATTTTTTTTTTTTGTTTTTTTTTAGGTTAATATTTAATATTATTGCGATTTGTATGAAGCAGTCACTGCGGAAAGTTCAGTACGTGATGAGGGGGTCGTCCGAAAACGCGTGGTGATGGGGACGGACCAGGGAAAGCGAGGGGCCGTGGGTCATCCGAAAAACACGTGGTGATGGGGGACGGATCAGGGAAAGTGAGGGTCCTCCGAAAACGCATCATGATGGGGACGGATCGGAGAAAGTGAGGGGCTTAGGTCGTCCGAAAATTGGTGATGGGGACTGATCAGGGAAAGTGAGGGGCCGTGGGTCATCCGAAAAACGCGTGGTGTTGGGGACGGATCGGGGAAAGTGAGGGGCATAGGTTGTCCAAAAACACGTCATGATGGGGACGGATTGGGGAAAGTGAGGGGTATGGGTCGTCCAAAAACGCGTGGTGATGGGTACAGATCGGAGAAAGTGTGGGTCGTCCAAAAAATGCGATATGATGGGGGATGGATCGAGTAAAGTGAGGGGCATGGATCGTCCAAAAAACTTGTGGCAATGGGGACGAACAGGGGAAAGTAAGGGGCTTGGGTCGTCCGAAAAGGCGTCGTGATGGGGACGGATCAGGGAAAGTGAGGGGCCGCGGACGCAGTTTTGCATGTTGGTTTTGCAATGTCGGCCATATTGTTTTAGAAGGGGAACGTTCTCACCGATCGGCCCCGACCGAAGGGACGAGGGTAATCTGAAGGTTTATTTAGAAGCAATTTTTTTGGGAGGGAAAATGTTTGTTCTTTTTGTACGATTTGTGGTTTGGACTAACATTTTACGTGCTGTGACGACACTAAAGGACTGACGTGTAAATAATTTATTCTGGGGAGGGGGGAGCTTGGGTATCCGGGGGCCGCACCCCGACACCTGGACCTACACGTTCTTATTGCACTTGTATTTTTATATATAAATATAATAAAATTGTTGCATGATTTCTAATAAAATGACATTAAAATGTGACAAAATTGCAGCAGTGTCTGGACGTCTTTAACTCTTTGCTTGCTGTGTTGGACTCTTCAGGATGATACAGAAATGGTCGGTCTTGTCCCCAAACACCCCCCCCACCCCCCACCCATATCCCGTGTCTGCACCCCCCCCCCCACCCCGTGGCGTCTGCACCCCCCCTCGGCTGTGATCCCGCATGCACCTATTTGTCACTTCCAGTGTCTTTAGGAAACCTGTGGATTCCCCACAGCTGGATTTTCTGCACAGTGTTACAGTCCAGTCACCATAATGGAATAATGTCTCTTAAATACCCAGTGATGCGGGGGGGTTGTCATTCTGTAACGTCTTACATCTGCTATATAGCAGACTGCTTCTACTGTAAGCACAGGAAGAAAGGGGGAGGAGGGGGAGCAAGCTGCAGAAAACTGGATGGTCCCCTTTGTAAGATGTCTCCATATTGTGCTGGATGTGTTGTCCCCTCCCTTTTCTGTCTTGGTATCTTCCAGGTTTGTGAATTCCCCCCGCTTGACCTTGTGGTACCTACCAAACTAGAACACGGCCATTTATTTCTTATCCTGAAATCTTCACGCCCTCGCCCGGCCTCTAGGGTGGCACTGCAATTTTGTTTTTTTTTTTTTTTTTGGTAGCTTCTAATTGATAGGATTTTTTTTTTTTTTTTTTATGAACTATTCCCTTTAAATTGGGGGGTTGCACCTGGATTTTGTCTGCCTCTGGGAAAGCTGGGTAACCACAAATATATGGGTAACGTCAAAGAGCACCTCCCCTGGGATGACGTCATCGAAGGTCACGCCCCGGCTCACTGTTTCCTATCATTTTGTGCCGGGCCACGGCGGCCATATTGGTGCACCCAACTATTCTGGATGGAGAAATGACAGGTGTTAGGAGGGCGTCTCGGGGATTTCCATCTTGTCCTAGCGATGTGCGTTTTCTCTGATTATCGCTCCACGTTGATCCGGACGCTGGCGGCGGGCGATTGTTTTCGGGGCTCTGCACATATCTGGTGAATGGGATCACATTTTTACCATGTGAGGGTTCACTGTACCCCATTAGGGCAAGAAGTAGTGGCCGATAGTAAGCAGAAATCACCACGAAGTGCCAAATGTTTTCAAGGAACTGCAGGGGTCCACGGTCCGGACCCCCAGATAATGTAAAATACCCCGAATTTACAGGAGAATCCTGTAGTTGTCCAAAATTGAGGAAATTCCTGATGTTACTGTAATGTTGACTTGTATTGATCTTCTCTAGTCACATCCAGAGCTGCAGCCACACTTTTTTTTTCTTTTTGTAGATTGCGGATTCATCTTAATACATTGTTATGCATCGTAGTCTGGGGGGAGGGGAGACACATTGAGCTCATGCAGTCGGAGTTTGCAGCTCTGGATGTGATTGGAGTATGAGTTCTGATGTCACTACGTATCTATATTCAGAGCTTTGCTGCGGCTCTTCTGTCTCTGTAGAGCGACGAGCACTTTATCAGACCCTCGATCATTAATTGGCGGGGGCTGTATCTGTATCCCATCATTTCAAGCAAAGGCCCCTCTGCTTCTGTAGCCGCTTACTCTCGTCAATGGCTGATCAGGTAGCCCCGGACAGTGCGCCCCCCTATGGCCGGGAAGCGGGGCGGCTGCAGGAGCTGAGGGCCAGGACTCGAGTGGACAGGACTGTGACTGAATGTTTGACTTGCTGCTGATAGAAGCCACGATGGCGGCTTCCTGACTGTTCTTTCCTTCTCTACCGATAGCAATATTATCTGCTCCACATCCTGGAACTTTCTATTGTAAAAGGTTGAAATAAAAACTTCTAGATGTGAAACACAACGGCGTCCGACTCTTCTGTCCAGCTGCACACAGACCATTTATCTTTGGTGCTGCAGTCACTTGCTTACGGGCTCACTCAATATGCTCATGAATATTCACTGCACTGTGTACCCGGAAGCAAGTGTGACCGCAGCACCGGGAAAGGTGAATAAGGCTAAGTTCACATTTCCGTTGATTTGTATCAGTCACATGCGTCGCTTGACGCATGTGACTGATGCGCTGTTCAACGCTGTACAACGGATGACAAAGAACAGAATTCTTTGTCGGATTCCGTTGTGTGCGGGGGGCGGAGTTCTGGGGCGGAGCCGAGTGGGGGGCGGGGCCAGGCGCTGAGGATGTCAGTGGAAGTGCTGCGGTCTGCATGGCTGGGGACAGGTGAGTATCTGTGAGTGAGTGAGTGTGTATGTGCATGTATGTATGTATGTGTGTGCACATGCAAAGTGCGGGAGGGGGCGGGGCCAGGCGCTGAGGATGTCAGTAGAAGTGCTGCGGTCTGCATGGCTGGGGACAGGTGAGTGTATGTGTGAGTGTGAGTGTGTGCATGTATGTATGTATGTATGTATGTGTGTGTGTGTGTGTGCACATGCAAAGTGCGGGAGGGGGCGGAGCCGAGCAGGGGGCGGGGCCAGACGAGGGTGTCAGTGCATGGCTGGGGACAGGTGTGTGTGTGTGTGTACATACATGTGCGGAGTGCGGGAGGGGGCGGGGCCGAGCGGGGAAGTGTCGGCCTCCCTGCACACGTAACCAGCCTAAATATCGGGTAACAGCAAAGCACCCGATATTTACCTTGGTTACCCGATATTTACCTTGGTTACGGGCCTACACCGCTTAGCGCTGGCTCCTTGCACCGTAACCAGGGTAAATATCGGGTAACCAACCAAAGCTGGTGACGTGTGCAGAGAGCATGTGCAGCGAAATCAGACGGATCTCGCTGCTCAAAAAACGTTACATGCTGCGTTCCTCCCGCCCGGCGGTCAGTCGTTCCACGACTGATCAGTCGGGCGGAGGGTGCAACGCAGCATCATCAGTCACAATCCGCTGCTCATACAAGTCTATGGGAGCAGCGGAATCCGCTAAACGGATTCCGCTGTTTACAAGAGCAGCGGATTGTGACTGATAGATTTTAGCGGAAATGTGAACTTAGCACACAGAGCAGGAACTTTTTAGGCTATCACATGTGTGGCCATATGCACCTTCAACGTGGTTTGTGCAAAACATCAGTGTCATGCACGGACATCTGAAATAGGCTGAATTCATTATTTTATTTTTACCACCTTTTTACAATAAGTATCAGTACTACCTCAACTGCGTCCAACGAAAGTATGAATGCAACATGTAGTACTAGATGGGGAGGAGGGAGATGCAGCTGCAGACTTTTCCCTTATCTTTGGTAAAATTCCTTTAAGGTCAGAGTCTCCTTCTGAAGTTGCCTCCGCTTGCGGGACATAATTATAAAGCACTTATCCTAGACACATACAGGTCTGAGTGTTTTTAGGTTGGGGGCAGCACAGGTCCCTGTCCTCCAGGACTCCTCTACACTTTTGCTGTTCCCTGAGACTAGTCTCACATTGAGCATTGGATAGGCTGTGCGCTCTGCACCGCACAGAAAAGGTGCGTTTCAGAGCGCAGCTGAACAGCTGCGTTCTGAAGCGCATGGTGCCGGCAGAGAACATGCGCTCTGCATGCTGCCTCTCCCTGTAGACAGCATGCAAACCGCACGAAAGAAGTGACATGGCAGCAGCCGAATCGCTGCGTTCTAATACGCCACATGCGCACGTCTCCTGCATAATCTCCATAGACTGTGCAGGGAGCCGTAGGACGCATGCAGTTACGCTGCGGTGCAGATCGCAGCGTAACTGCATGTATTACGCACACGTGCGCACATAGCCTGAAAGGCTCATTGCGTCGTCTGGAATATGAAGAGCTGTGGCCAGTGGAGAACTAAGTGTTCCTATGACTTTTTAGGATTCAGACCATATTTCAGTAGCAGGTGCTTCAGACACGACTGTGCACCCCCTGCTGGACCCTAAATATCAGAAGGGTAGAGACCAGTCATGGGTGAACACGACTGTGCGCAAGTAGAGTATAATCGAAATCAATGGGAAATGCGAGACTTTTTGCAAAAACTACTGGCATTTCCTATTAACTTTCATTATACCAGTCAGTCCTGCTCATTGCAAGCATGGCCATGCTCGCTCATCACTAGCATGGACGCTGCCAGGAGAGCAATGGTTCCCAAACTCCACTTACGCAGGACAATTAAGTGCCTGCCGTTACTATGGACAAACCCACAGGAAAGTCAGGATTCCCAAAAGCAGCCAGCAATCCGCACATACGCATTCTGCTGCAGAAGACTAGGTATCTGGCTCCATTTAATTTCTATTGTCTTAGTCTTTCATATTTCCATTAGTCACAAGCCATCGCTATGAGAAAAAACTGAATCCTGCAAAATAATTTGCAGGATTGTTTTTTCCCCATAAACTTGTATTAATGACGGATTGCAACTGATGGCCCTGTGTTGCATCAGTTGTGCAGAAGCAACGCAGAATAACATTTTTCTGCACGTTGAAATGACGCACTGCGCAGGATTCCATCGCAATCCATCAAGAGGTATAATGGTTGTCTATGGTGCAGGATCCAGTGCTGGGTCAGTCATGTTCTACTGAGCATGGCCAGTATGTACACACTCACATAGGTCTTTTTTCAACCTTGGTAACTAGGTCCATCTAGTTCAACCTTCCTCCACCAGTTCTACATTTGGTCACTTGGACAAATCTGTTTTTTCTTGCAGGGATGTGTTGCATCAGTTGTACCACAATCTGTGACCGATCCGTTGCATCAGTCACAAAACTGATGGGGAAAAAAATGTGAAAGTAGCCTTATCTGCGGGGGATTTGGGGTCAACACCTTACAGAAACTTGCTCTTGTTACAGTTTAATGGAGAGAAATTTATTTTTTGGTGTTTCACGACTGGGTACAATCAAACCCTCCACTTTGTGCCCAAGACACAATTCTGATTTGTTTATGGTCCAGAAAGGGAAACAGTCTTAAAGGAACTGTCAGCACAGAATGACTGCTCAAACCAAGCATCACGGTGGTCAAACATTTAAATACATCTCGCCTCCTTGTTTTCCATCTCTCTGCCTCTATAAAGCCAGTACTATTAATCAAAGAAGGTGGGGGGGGTGTAATTAAAAGTATGGCCACCATGATGCGCTTGGTTTGAACAGTCAATGAGGGGGAGAAAATAAATAAATAGAACCTCAGACCTCCAACACACTTCCGTTAAGAACACACACACACTTGCCGCGAGACACATTTTGCGTGTGATACGTGGACCGCATGTACCCGAAACACTTATGTTCTCGCGGATAGCACACAGAAAACTGGTAATTTGCATACTCACGTGGTCCGTGCTGTTCAGGGTTCTGATCTTCAGCTCCAGCCCCGCCAGCGCTGCTTCCGGAGGGGCGGAGCTTGGCACCCATGGCAACACGCCCACCTCCTTTACACACTCATAATGAGCGGCAGCCACATTTTGCAGCGGACGAATCTGCGGGGCTGGTGGAGGTGAGTGTGTCACACGGAACCGCATCCACACTACATCGGTGTGGTACGGGTGCGGGCCGTGTGACATCCGTGCTGCCGGAGAATACGTGGACAAGTCAGCATGCAAAAATCACGGATGCAGGTCAGTACGGAACGGACGCACGTTCCAAAATACTTACGTGTGTTCAAACAATGAAAACATAGGTCCACGTGTCTCTGTGCCACCGCTACGTGAAAAACTGCCAAACATGTACCAGCGGCACGGATGTGTGTTAGGCCTATAAGAAAGTTTTAGAACTGTACAATCTTTTATGGACAAGTGCCACAAAGTATCACAAAATGCTATTTAATCTGGAATTTTCTGAAGAAACATGGGGGTGCGGAACAAAAACAAGACCAACCAGGTCCTAAGTGCATATAAATTACCCCCCCGACCCCTGCCTAAAACGCAGAGCAGAAAAGGAATTCTCATTGCACATCCCTGCATCAACAAAACAAACGTCAAAAAAGCGCGCGCGCGCGCAGCGTGGTGACTTCACTCCTCAGCGAGGGCAGCCGGCTCCTCTATGAAGCAATAAGCTGTGCTGTTCAGCAGCTGCACCAGGATACTCAGCAGCTGGGAGTACTGCGCCTGCTCCTGGGGGGACTGTGGAGGGAGCTGATCCTGCAGATTCCTCTTCACCATCTGGGACAGGGCCTGGCGCAGATCTTCGAGAAGTGCAATAGTGCGGGAGTCGCTCTCCAGCTTCAAGAGGTTTGTGTCCGACAAGAAAACCGTAATCAGCTCCCCGCTCTCTGCAAAAACAAAGAGCATGTAAGAAACAAACAAAAAAAAAAAAAACACAGAACGGGGCACAAAACCCCCAACAGTCAACAATGCAACTTTACTAAATTATTTCATTTTGTGTACACAGCTCCTATGTTTTTCCAAAACAGCGTTGTATATTCAGAAATGTAAGAACAGAATCCTTTTAGTTCCTATAATTTCCATCTGGTCTTATAAAACTGACTGATCTCATAAGGTTCAGCCAACATTGATGGGTGGGGAAGCGTCACATTTCTACACAGACACCCTACGGTTCTTATTGGTGTACTAGCTGTACTACCCGGCTTCGCCCGGGTTAATAACTGCTGTTAACAAAATAGAATATATTAACAAAAATATATTCTGCACACAAAAACCACAAAACAAATAGAAATGTAAATGTCTGGCTCTTTCCCTGTCTGGCTCTTTCCCTGTCTGGCTCTTTCCCTGTCTGGCTCTTTCCCTGTCTGGCTCTTTCCCTGTCTGGCTCTGTCTCTTTCCCTGGCTGCATTGTGAGACGCCAACATTCCATGTAAGGGCGTGGCTTCGCATTCTTCTGAAGTTCTGGCTGCACTGTTGCTCCCAGCTCCATTCGCTTTAATAGAGGCAGGTTTTTTGGCAAATAACTAAAGCACAGGGTTAAAATTTCCCCTCAAAACATAGCCTATGACGCTCTCAGGATCCAGACGTGTGAGTGTGCAAAATTTTGTGGCTGCAGCTGCGACGGTGCAGATGCCAATCCTGGACATACACATACAGCTTTATATATTGGATAGTTCAGAGAAGTTATTTCTTTGTTTGAGGTACTATATAAACTGGTCACAATGTAATAAACCAGAAAGAAGGGAATTTTGTTTACTTACCGTAAATTCCTTTTCTTCTAGCTCTAATTGGGAGACCCAGATAATTGGGTGTATAGCTACTGCCTCCGGAGGCCACACAAAGTATTACACTTAAAAGTGTAAGGCCCCTCCCCTTCTGCCTATACACCCCCCGTGGGATCACGGCTGCTCAGTTTTAGTGCAAAAGCAAGAAGGAGGAAAGCCAATAAACTGGTTTAAGCAATTCAATCCGAAGGAATATCGGAGAACTGAAACCATTCAACATGACTAACATGTATACCCCAAAAAAACAGGGGCGGGTGCTGGGTCTCCCAATTAGAGCTAGAAGAAAAGGAATTTACGGTAAGTAAACAAAATTCCCTTCTTCTTCGTCGCTCTATTGGGAGACCCAGACAATTGGGATGTCCAAAAGCAATCCCTGGGTGGGTAAAATAATACCTCGTGATAGGCCGTAAAATGGCCTTTTCCTACATGGGGGCAACCGCCGCCTGCAGGACTCTTCTACCTAGGCTGGCGTCCGCCGAAGCATAGGTATGCACCTGATAATGCTTGGTAAAAGCGTGCAGACTCGACCAGGTAGCCGCCTGGCACACCTGCTGGGCCGAAGCCTGGTGCCGTAATGCCCGGGACGCACCCACGGCTCTGGCAAATGGGCCTTCAGCCCTGAGGGAACCGGAAGCCCCGCAGAACGGTAGACTTCAAGAACTGGTTCGTTGATCCACCGAGTCAGGGTGGATTTGGAAGCTTGCAACCCCTTACGCTGACCAGCGACAAGGACAAGAGTGCCTCCGAGCGGCGCCGGAGCGCCGTGCGGGAAAAGTAGGTTCTGAGAGCTCTCACCAGATCCAACAAAAGCAAATCCCGATCACATTGATGAACTGGATGACAAGACGGTAAGGAGATATCCCGATTGAGATGACAGGGGGATACCACCTTAGGGAGAACTCCTGAATCGGGCGCAGAACCACCTTGTCCTGGTGAAAACACCAGGAAGGGAGATTTGCAAGACAGCGCTGCTAGCTTGGCCACTCTCCGAGGAGACGTGACCGCCACTAGAAAAGGCCACTGTCCGTGAAAGGCGAGAAAGGGAAACATCCCTCATAGGCTCGAAAAGCGGCTTCTGGAGAGCAATTAGAACCCTGTTCAGATCCCAGGGCTCTAACGGCTGCTTGTAAGGAGAGACGATCTGACAAACCCCTTGCAGGAACGTGCGTACCTGTTGGAGTCTGGCCAGGCGCTTCTGAAAGAAAAAAAAAAAAAAACACAGAGCGCAGAGACTTGTCCCTTAAGGGAGCCGAGCGACCAACCTTTTTCCAACCTGGATTGCAGGAAGGAAAGGAAAGTAGTCAATGCCAATGGCCAGGGAGAAACGTCCTGAGCCGAGCACCAAGCTAAGAATATCTTCCACGTCCTGTGGTAGATCTTGGTAGAGCTTGGTTTCTTAGCCTATCCCATGGAGGCAATGACCTCTTGAGATAATCCTGAAGACGCTAGGATCCAGGACTCAATGGCCACACAGTCAGGTTCAGGGCCGCAGAATTCAGATGGAAAAACGACCCTTGAGACATCAAGTCTGGCCGGTCTGGTAGTGCCCACGGTTGTCCTACCGTGAGATGCCACATATCCAGGAACCACGACCTCCTCGGCCAGTCTGGCGCGACGAGGATGGCGCGGCGGCAGTCGGACCTGATCTTGCGTAGCACTCTGGGCAACAGCGCCAGAGGTGGGAACACATAAGGGAGCCGGAACTGCGACCAATCTTGAACTAAGGCGTCCGCCGCCAGAGCTCTGTGATCGTGAGACCGTGCCGTGAAAGCTGGGACCTTGTTGTTGTGCCGGGACGCCATTAGGTCGACGTCCGGCATCCCCCAGCGGCGACAGATCTCCTGAAACGCGTCCGGGTGAAGAGACCATTCCCCTGCGTCCATACCCTGGCGACTGAGGAAGTCTGCTTCCCAGTTTTCTACGCCCGGGATGTGAACTGCGGATATGGTGGAAGCCGTGTCTTCCCCCCACGTCAGAAACCGCCGGACTTCCTGGAAGGCTTGCCGACTGAGTGTCCCCCCTTGGTGGTTGATGTATGCCACCGCTGTGGGGTTGTCCGCCTGAATTCGGATCCGCTTGCCTTCCAGCCACTGCTGGAAGGCTCGTAGGGCAAAATACACTGCTCTGATTTCCAGAACATTGATCTGAAGGGTGGACTCCTGCTGAGTCCACGTACCTTGAGCCCTGTGGAGGAGAAAAATTGCTCCCCACCCTGAAGACAATGAGGTGGGAAGAAGCCCCCACCGAAGAGACTCCTTGGCCGCCTGAGAAAGAGAAACGTCCCTGTCGAGGGGACGTCGACTCCCCGTCCCATTGGCGGAGAATGTCCCCTTGTAGTGGACGCAGAAGAAACTGCGCGAAAGGGACTGCCTCTAATGCTGCTACCATCTTCTCTAGGAAGTGCATGAGGCGTCTCAAGGGATGCGACTGGCCTTGGCGGAGAGATTGCACCCCTGTCTGAAGTGAACGCTGTTTGCCCAGCGGAAGTTTCACTATCGCTGATAGAGTATGAAACCCCATGCCAAGATATGTTAGCGATTGGGTCGGGGTCAGAATTGACTTTGAAAAGTTGATGATCTACCCGAAACTCTGGAGAGTCTCCAGCGCAACGATCAGGCTGTGTTGGCATGCCTCTTGAGAGGGTGCCTTGACGAGTAGATCGTCCAAGCAAGGGATCACAGAGTGACCCTGAGAGCGCAGGACTGCTACTACTGCAGCCATGACCTTGGTGAAGACCCGTGGGTCTGTCGCCAGACCGAAAGGCAGGGCTACGAACTAAAGGTGTTCGTTTCCTATAACGAAGCGTAGAAACGCTGGTGCTCTGGAGCATGTCCATTGATGCTAGGAACTCTTCTTGAGACATTGAGGCGATGACGGAGCGGAGGGATTCCATCCGGAACCGCCTGGTCTTCACATGCTTGTTGAGCAGTTTTTTAGGTCCAGAACAGGACGGAAAGACCCGTCCCTTTTGTGGCACCACAAACAAATTGGAGTAAAAACCGTGACCTTGGTCCTGGAGAGGAACAGAGATCACCACTCCTTCTGCCTTTAGAGAGCACCCGCCTGCAGATGAGCACCGGCTCGGTCGGGAGGTGGAGAAGTTCTGAAGAATCGGGTCGGAGGACGAGAACTGAACTCGATCCTGTACTCTTGAGACAGAATGTCTCTCACCCAACGGTCTTTGACCTGTGGCAGCTAAATGTCCCCAAAGCGGGCGAGCCTGCCACCGACCGAGGATGCGGAGAGAGGAGGCCGACAGTCATGAGGAAGCTGCCTTGGTAGCGGTTCCTCCGGCTGCCTTCTTTGGGCGTGACTGAGCCCGCCAAGAATCTGAGCTCCTCTGAACCTTTTGAGTCCTTTTAGACGAGGACAATTGGGCCCTGCCCGAGCCTCGACAGGACCAAAACCTCGACTGTCCCCTCCTCTGTTGGGGTTTGTTAGGTTTGGGCTGGGGTAAGGAAGAATCCTTAGACTTGGACTGTTTAACGATTTCATCTAATCTCTCACGAAACAGTCTGTCACAGAAAATGGCAATTAAGCACTTTTTTGGAAGCAGCATCTGCCTCCATTCCCTTAACCCCAAGGCTCTGCGTACAACCACGGAGTTGGCGGACGCCCCTACCGTACTGCTCGTAGAGTCCAGGACAGCATTAATAGCGTAAGACGCAAATGCAGACATTTGAGAGGTTAAGGACGCTACTTGCGGAACAGATGTACGTGTGACGATGTCAATCTGCGCCAGACCAGCTGAACTAATTTGTAGTGCCCATACGGCTGCGAATGCTGGAGCAAACGACGCGCCGATAGTTTCATAGATGGATTTCAACCAGAGCTCCATCTGTGTCAGTGGCATCTTTAAGAGAAGCCCCATCTTCCACTGCAACTATGGATCTAGTCGCCAGCCTGGAGATTGGAGGATCCACCTTTGGACACTGGGTCCAGCGCTTGACCACGTCAGGTGGAAAGGGATAACTTGTATCCTTAATACGTCTGGAGAAACGCTTATCTGGATAAGCGTGGTGTTTCTGAACTGCCTCTCTGAAGTCAGAGTGGCCAGAAAAGTACTCAATTTACGCTTGAGATACTGAAATGGAATTTCTCCTGCTGTGAAGCTGACTCCTCCGCTGGAGGAGCTGAGGGAGAAATATCCAACATTCCATTGATGGACGCTATAAGATCATTCACCATGGCGTCACCATCCGGAGTATCCGGCTTGAGAGCGGTCTCAGGATCAGAGTCCTGATCAGCTACGTCTGCCTCATCATTAGAGTCCTCCTGCTGGGACCCTGACCAGTGATGAAGCCGAGTGCCGCTCCCAGCGAGCTCGCTTAGGCTGTCTGGGACTGTTGTCCGTGTCAGAGCCTTCACCCTGGGATGCATGGGACCTCCCCGGAGCACTGATTTGTTCCAAATGAGGGTGGCCCGGGAGCATTGAATCAACATTGCCCATGGTCTGACTGGACTGCAAAGTCTCTAAGATGTTAGTCATAGTCACAGACAATCTATCAGCCGAAACTGCCACTCCGTCCCTTTCCCTGGACAGGGTTCACAGGTGGTTCCTTTGGCCACCTCTAGCAGAGACCCCGGCTGAGCGAGTGCTACAGGGGAGCATTGCACACAATGGGGGTCAGTGGAACCTGCCGGTGGAACGGTATCACATGCAGTACAAGCAGCGTAGAAAGCCTGTGCCTTGGCACCCTTGCTTTTTTGCTGCTGTTGTCTAGCCATCTAGGATAGTATATAGCCAAGAATAGCGACCGTACAGTGCAATGTATAGCATACAAGCATAAAGTAGAAATGAACACTTCAGCACATGCAATACACGCAGCATAGAAAGCTTGTGCCTTAGCACCCTTGCTTTTTGCTGCTCTTGTCTAGCCATCTAGGAGGGTATATATCCAAGAATAGCGACCGTACAGTGCAGTGTATAGCATACCAGCATAAAGTACAAATGACCACTTCGGCATTAGTGGGGTCAGCACTTCAGGTGCTGCTTACCGCCCGCACAAAGGCGGGTGTGTGGTCGCCAGAATCCTGTGACTGGTTGCCCAGAGCTTGTCTCCATTCTCCAGCTCGGACTGCATGCAGGAATGGCCGCCGGCGTCCTGTGAAGAGGGGCAGGCCGTGGGCGTGCCCCAGACAAGAGCGGGAAACTGGCGTCCCACTGTGTCCAGTGAAGGGGCTGGAGAATGCAAAGCAGACTCCAGCTCTCGGCGCTGACTTTCTGTACAGCGTCCCGCCCCTCCCCTGACTGGCAGGGCTGGGGGCGGGAACGAAACGAAAACTAGGCCGCAAAGCCGGGGACTCGAGTAATAAGCGCGGCCGTCCTATGCACGGCCAGCGCGGAAGTCCCCGGCGCACCACAAGTCCCAGCCGCGCCACAGTGTAAAACACCCAGCAGCGGCCGGCGCGGCAGTTCCTAATACATAAATTCACTCAGCTAAGCTGCAGTGAATAAAAGCACAAGCGCTCCGCGCTGTTGTCCCCGGCGCACTAACACTCCCAGCAATGCTGGTGTGTGTGTGCGCGATGTGTACGGAGACACAGAGTACCTTAATGTAGCAGGGCCCTGTCCCTGACGATACTCAGCTCCATATCCAGCAGGTTCTCTGGGTCTGTGGATGGAGCCCGGTCTCAGTGCCTGGAGACCTGTAAGATCCCACTTCACCCAGAGCCCTGAGGGGGATGGGGAAGGAAAGCAGCATGTGGGCTCCAGCCTCCGTACCCGCAATGGGTACCTCAACCTTACAAACACCGCCGACAGAAAGTGGGGTGAGAAGGGAGCATGCTGGGGGCCCTTTTCTTAGTATGGGCCCTCTTTTCTTCCATCCGACATAGTCAGCAGCTGCTGCTGACTAAAAACAGTGGAGCTATGCGTGGATGTCTGACCTCCTTCGCACAAAGCATGAAAACTGAGCAGCCGTGATCCCACGGGGGGTGTATAGGCAGAAGGGGAGGGGCCTTACACTTTTAAGTGTAATACTTTGTGTGGCCTCCGGAGGCAGTAGCTATACACCCAATTGTCTGGGTCTCCCAATAGAGCGACAAAGAAATCTCAGTACAGGAAAAATTGCGTGTGCCGTATTGGTTTCCCAAGTGCTTGTAAAACAAATCTTATTAATTTGGAGCTCCAGAGGCATAGAAAGAGTGGATTTCGCAGCAAAGATCAGAATTTGACCACTGATTACTGTGGACTGTTATTGTGGCTGCAGCTCCCATAGTAAAGTGAGGGGGGGGGGGGGGGGCAGGGAAGCAGCAAACACTATTGCTGACTGGTTTTGACAAAGGGTTGAAAAAGGGTTTATCTGTACAGAGCCGCTCACTGCTGGCTTGGAAGAGACCTGTACCTATTATGTTGGGACCACACCTCTGGCAAAATCTACACATGATGGGCAGGTATTGTGCACGTGTCTCGGTCGTTACAATAAGATGTGTAGGTGTGCACGGCGTCAGGTCATCAGCACCAATAACTCCCGATACAGAAATAAATCACTCTTGCCGTCGGCGGGTAAACTCTTAGGGTATGTGCACACGATCAGGACACGCTGCACCTGGACACAGAGTGTATTCGGCAGGGCCACAGGTACTGTCTGCAGCTGCCTGTGCCCATGATCAGGGTTCAGGCCACTGCGTATCGCTGCTCTCCCTCCAGAGAACACTTGCGTCTCCGCAGCCTAAATTGCCATGCTGCAGCTCGGGAAGCCAAGCTGTCAATTTATGCAGCAGAAAAGCCCAATGTCTGGAGATTTCCAGAAATCCCATCCACTGTGCTTGTACTGTACAACGCAGCAAAAACACGCCGCATCCAAAACGCTGCAAATCCTGATCATGGGCACACAGCCTAAAACTCATGATCTGGACACCACCCGCACTACTTTCTAATAATACTTTCTAGAATTACTTTCTTCTCCTGGGAGGTTGAAGGCTTAAAAAAACAATAGAAAATTTCTCAAATTTTGCAAATGTAAAGTCATAAGAAAGTTTTACCATAAAAAAGTTCCTAAAACATAAAAAGGGACTATCACCAGGTTTTTGCCACCCAATATGTGAGCAGCATGATGAAGAAAAAGTGATCCTGATTCCAACAATGTGTTACTTACTGGGCTGCTTAGTTTAGCTTCTATAAAAAAAAAAAAATCACTGTTTAATCAGCAGGAGATAATCATTACAGGACTACTTGGCCTGCTGCAGGTAGTCCAGCATATTCATGAGCTCTGTATAACTGCTAGATCTGCAGCAGAGAAAACATGGATTTTATCAATATGACAGCAAACAGCTCAGTAAGTGACATCGCTGGAATCGGGGTCTCTGCCCCTACAACATGTTGCTCTTAGATGGGGGGTGAGCAAAAACCTGGTGACAGATTTCCTTTAAAGGAGCTGATTTTGGCAAAGGGAAGCAGACAAATATAATATTACACTGCAACCAAATAATAGTGCTAAATGGATCAGACACGGCCCCTCTGCAGATTGGGGACAGGTAGTAAATAGAAGTTTCCGGATAGTCTCGGTGCACTCAGGCTTTGTGTGGTCTTGTGCTTCTTTGAGCAGGGGATGCCACGTTTCCCACCAGTGTCTTCATTGTGAGAAGTGTCCGTCCCGCTGTCACAGATCCCTCCCCCCCCCCCCCACCCTGTCGCCCTCTTACCTCTCACAGTCACTGAGCTGTTTGTCATTAGGAGAACCGCCAGAGGGTGAACCATGGAGCTGTCCCGCACAAACACCGCACCGGACGACTTCACAGCCTGGAAGTAGGTGAGCCACGGCATGGAGAAATCCTTCACTTCTCTGAAAGGCAAAAGTAATAAAAGCCGTATAAAGGGTGCTGCAAACACTACAACTCCCAGCATGCAGTGCATCAGACCATGCTCTGGCAGTCACCTGTTCACGGTGCTCTTGTGCAGGAGGACGGGTCCGGATTTAGTCTTGTAGACGAGGCTATTCGGCCGGAATTTCCCGCGGATCACATACCCACGCCTCACCTACGGAGGCAGCACATGATGTCAAGGGCTGGGGGATCACAATCACTATTGTCTATGTCTCCCCACCTGCATCTAGTCACCTGTATAAGTTTGGGGTACAGTCCCGCCAGGAGCACCCCTTTCACCAGCTCGTCCTCGTCACTCAGCTGGTTGCACAAGGCATGTCTGTTCATACAATCATTTGCTAGGTCAACCAAGGAAGCGTCTTCCACGTTGGAGGAAAACTGTGTGATGAGGCCTGGAGGGCAGAAATCAGTGGTGAGGGGTCAGCACTGGGCCATCCTCACTGCTGTGTTAACCGCTTGGACAAGGCTCACCTTGGATGAAGCGCAGGGCAGATTTGGAAAGCAGGTTATCTTCTATGAATTCGTCCCGATAGGCGCTGCTCCCCCCACTGAGAACCTGTTTCCAGGCATCGTAAACCCGGGTGAATACCAGGTGGTCACTACACGACTGCTCACTGAACGTGGTCTTAACCTGGACACAAAAACTATATGTAAAGACCCATAACATTGAAAAACAAGGAAGCAAGGGGGCGCTACAAAATGTGAATCCCCATTCTGTCTTCCCACAGGTAATTTATGATGATGCTTGTTGGAATAAACATTGATATAACTGGTTTGTTTTGCTTGCAGTACAAAATCTGACCACAAGGGGCACTGGTAGATGGAGTAATCACACCACCTAGTGGTAAAAATGGGTATTGCAGTATACAAAACAGACTACTCCTCCTCTAGTGTATCTCACCTTGTTCACCTCTGTCCTGTTCATTACTCCACCCTGAAACGGGTCCCTGGTCAGACAGGCCACGATCACCAGCAGCGGGTGAAGGCAGCGGAATATAGAGGCCAGGACGATGGCTTTAGCGAGGCTGGGGTCCGTGGAGATGCTGGCCACTCGCTGGCCTAGTAACGTCAACTCTTCGTTTTCATCCAAGACCCCTGAAAAAGAAACCATTAGTAAACTTGTCAGCTCTTTGAGTGGAGAGGTTATGAGAGTTTTTGCAAAACCAAGTCACAAACTCCCCTTCCCCTGAATCACACATCCCTCCATGCTTTACACTGCAGCTCTGCTCTATCAGGTCACAGCTATAAGAAGTTCATTTTATTGGTTAAATATATAAAATTAAATGTTGCTTTAGCCACAAATTTTGCATTTTCACAAGGGTAACCAGAGAAAACGCACCATACAGTTTACTGTGTAATTTCATCTGAATACGCTGATAACTCCTATGTGGTGGAAATCTACTGTTTGGGCTCACACAGGGCTCGGAGGGAAGGAGGGAGCGCCATTTGACTTTTAGAATGCAAAATTGTCTGGAATTGATATCGGACACATGTTGGGTTTGGAGACCCCCTGAGGTGCGTAAAACAGTGAAGCTCCCCCACAAGTGACCCCTGTTGGAAACTAGACCACTCAAGGAATTTATCTAGATGTGTTTTGAGCACCTTGAACCCCTAGCTGCTTCACAGAATTTTATAACGATGAGCTGTGAATATATAAAAAGTCATTTTTCCTGCAAACATGCTGCTTTTGCCCCAAACTTTTTCATTTTCTCAAGTATAAAAGGAGATAATGGATCATACAATTTGTTGTGCTATTTCTCCCGAGTACATCAGTACCCCTTATGTGGTTGAAAACTACTTTTGAGACAAAGTGAAGAAGGGAAGGCGCGCCATATTTGAATCCAGATTTAATTGGAATGGTTTGTGGGCGCCGTTGGCAGAGCCCCTGAGGTGTCAGAACAGCAGAAACCCCCACAAGTGACTCAGCTTTACAAACTGCACCTCTCAATTCATCCAGGGTGCAGTGAACATATTGACACCACAGGTGTGCCACAGAACTTTATACCATTGGGCAGTAAAGTAAAAATTATTACATTTTTTCCCACAAAAAAGTCTGTCTCAGATTTTATGGCACCAAAATTTGTAACAGAATTTCTGCTGAATGCAGCAATACCCCACACGTGGTTTTAAACAGCTACTGACACTGTTATGGGGGTAATGACCACCAATTCTGTACTAAATGTTGTCAAGGGAGGAATTTGGGTGAAGACTGCTAATGGAGTCTTCATTCGGGATATCCAAAGACGGTGCCGTATTAGCTGTATACCCAGTGCCGATATATCAATGTATAAGACAATGAACACAGACATGTTCTCTCTTTCAGCCAGCGTCATCCACTGAGCTTGTGTATTGGAAGAAACCCAATTATACAGTTTGCATCTCTAACCTTGAAGCTAGAAAAAGGGAGTAAGGAGTATTTCACTCCCTATTTTCTCCCAGCACATTGTTTGTTTCTTGTACATTCTTTCTGTGCGAACTGTACTGATCAGACTTTGCAGCGTCACATTCTGGCTTCATTATCTTTGGTTAACTCCTTCATGACTATACAGCTTTGAATTATATTATGGGTCTATGCGATGGCTACATAGACAGACAGATTATTATGCAACTACATCTATATTTTGATTATTTACATACACAGATATTCTTATTACGTTTAAACAAACAAACTACAGCTCAGGCGACCTCCACAATGTCCCCCATCCTGGTATACTGACCAACCATCATGGGCCCATCCTGGTATATATGCTTCCCATTATGCCATACACATAAAAAGTTAACAACTCTACTCACCTTCCCTCTGTCCTCTTCTGATGTCGTCAACTGACTTTGGTGTGTAAGTAACGGGCAGCGCGTTACGTCACTGCCATGTGCCCCCAGTTACATGCCGATGCCAGCTAATCCAAAAATTAATATTCATTGCTCCCCACGCCCATAATCCCATCCACCTCCTTGCACTGAAGCTGGTCACGGTCATTTTTTTTAAATTTTTTTATATATCGGTCAGTACGGATACAGCCATACCACATTTAGGTCTTGCTGCTTTTGAACAATAAAAACAATTTTAGAAAAAAAAAATAATTCAGCGTTAATTTTTTTTTCCAATTTAACCACTGAGCAGAGTTGGGGCTTGTTGTTTGCGGGACAATATGACATTTTCAGCGGTATAATTTTTATTTATATGTGACTTTTTTTCGCCAGTATGATGTAAGAGCGCAGCTTTTTGCCAGGTTTTTTTTTTATTTCTTCGTGGTGTTCATGGAAAGGATTAACTAGTGCGACAGTTTTATAGATTAGTTTATTCTGGATGCGGCAATAACAAATGTGTACTTTATTATTAATTGTTGGTTTTATATAAATATATGAATTTATTGGTATAATATTCTTTTGCATTTTTTGGTGTTTTTTATTCTTAATATTTTTACAGTTCTTTTTTACTTAGTCCGTATATGGGACTTTACTTTTTTTTTTACTCTGATCGCTGGTATAATCCATTGCAATTGCACATACACTACAATGGACTATACCTGTTAGTGTGACTGACAGGACGCCTGTTAGACCAGGTTAATGGCATAGTCTAACAGGCCACAGTAGCCAGCAAACCAGTAGGTCATTTTTTGACCATTGTAACAATCAATAGCCAACAATTACATCGCAGGGGTGCCGATTGCGTGAAAGGGAGGACACTCCCTCGCTCCTAAATCCTGTGATCACTATTGATCGTGGCATTTAAAGGGATAAGCAGCTGGGGGTAGTGCGGGCACCGCGCCTGACTGTGACAGCCAGAGGTTGACTATCACTTACACCGAGCCCCTGTGCCCTGCATGATCGCCATGACGTACATATACGTCATCGGTTGGGAACCCGTATCCGACCACATTAAGGACTTTATTTTTGCATGTTGTGGCTCCACTCCTGAGCCCGATCCATGACGCACCAGTATACCATGGAGTTGCATGGGATTAAAGGTTACAAAGTGTCTTTCTCCTGACATTTCACTATAAATACCCTGAGTTTCCATAGGTAGGATCCGCTACTTACGAATCTCCTGAAGGAATTGCACGGCGTCCATGATGGCGCAGCGGTCGGGACTCTCCAGAGCCTGAGAGAGGAACTCAACGGCCTAAAACAAAAAAATAAAAAATAAATCTCATTCCCCAGGGACGTAACGAGATGGATCGGGACAGGCGCTCGTCTCACCGTCATCTCCGGGGTGTGAATCTTGGTCTGGACCACCAGGTTCTCCAGCGGGGTCCGCAGAATCTCCGCCACCTGAAAGGTTTGCATGGCCTGGTGCTGCGCACGGGTGAACAGGTGGTAGGAGAATCCGGGTTGGCAGCGTCCGGCCCGGCCACGTCTCTGGGTCACATTGGATTTGGACACCCAGGTGGTCTCCAGGCACGAGACCTGCAGAAAGCAGCGGGGGCTTAATATATAAGAAACATCAATAGATCATGTTGCATCTGATTGGATGTTTTCTGCTCCGTGACATCCGCTGGTGAACTACAACTTCCAGTATGCCATGACAGCCAGGAGATGGGGGTTGTAGTTTATCCCCAGAGTGTATATCCCATTGATAGTGTTTACTTGCAATACCATGCCAGTCCACATGGAGCGCTGTGAGCAGAAAATAAGGTGCAGGAGCCGCCTAGAAAGTAGTACTGCATTTGATATGGCAGGAAATTCATAATTACCACCCCCCATTGTGCCCCCCACCTTTGCTGCACTGGACACCGCCGCCCCTATGATCCCAACTCTTTGCCCTATTCATTAACTTCCATGTGTAAGGGCAGATATTCGCCTCGTACCTTTGTCCGGAGGTCGTACCGCTGTTCTTTGTGCATCCCGGTGTCGACCACATGTACAATGTCATCGATGGTGACTGACGTTTCTGCGATGTTTGTAGCGAGGACGATTTTACGGACGCCGGGAGGAGGCTGCTCGAAAATGGTCTGCTGGTTCATCAGGGGGACGTTGGAGTGAACTGGGGGGGATACAAAGGAATTAGTTATCACAATGCAGAGCGTACTGAAGCATAAATGAGGGGTGTGGGAAATTTTGCAAAGTTATGTAACAAAACAAAAAGATGCAAGAGTACTTCATTACAATCCTACTCCCGTTTCTGGGTATGCAGCTCCCATGCAGAGCTATGCGTTTCCCTAGTTCCAGTGTCTACTCCTGCGGTCATTTGGTTGTCCTCCCCACCTTTGCTTTGGAAACATCGTCCAGTCCCCCATATGATGCGATGTTCTGCAGATTATTCCTACCAGCATCCTCTCACCTGGTAGGATGAGGTGCGAGCCGTTCCTATAACCCAGTTGCTCCTGCAGAATCTCTTGAATGCGGCGGATTTCCTGCCAACCGGGAAGAAAACACAGGATTCCCCCTACAAGGCAAAAAATATGGAAATTTGGGGTCATACAGAGCCAATAAATTCCAAAGTAACAGCTAGTGGGGGCAAAGTCCTTCAGAGCTGCGCTCCTCTCCAACGTTGGTTGTCTAAAGTAAGAACCATTGATTGTACCCAGAAATACCAGGACTAATCAGTGCTAGACCCCCTTCCTGTACCAAGGAGGAGGGCAAAGACCCCAAAACGTCTTGACCAATAGGGTTCACCAAGACCCCATTACCAATTGTGGATGGGTGCCGGTCCAAGCGCAAATTTTATAGTTTAAAAAGGGGAAACCTGCTCCATCTGTAAAGCCGGAGCCTTGTGACCCACTCACCTGGGGGGCCGCGCTTATCGATGTAAAGGATGATGTCACTAATCAGATCCAGGTCCGGGACACAATCTTCAGCCGTCTGAAAACAAAAAAAGAGAATTTTGTTACTTACCGTAAATTCTTTTTCTTATAGTTCCGTATTGGGAGACCCAGACCATGGGTGTTTGTGTGTCCTCCGGAGGCAGAAGCTAAAGTGTAGCTCCTCCCTCTGAGCTTATACACCCCCTGGTAGCCAGTCCTAGCCAGTTTAGAGCAAAAGCTGAAGGAGAGTAGCCACCCACAAGTAGAACCGAGTAAGAACCGGAACAACCAGAGACTCTGTCCACGACAACAGCCGGTGATAACACACGGAACAAGAAAATTGCCAACAGGCAACAGGGAGGGTGCTGGGTCTCCCAATACGGAACTATAAGAAAAAGAATTTACGGTAAGTAAAACAAAATTCTCTTTTTCTTTATCGTTCCTTTGGGAGACCCAGACCATGGGACGTTCCAAAGCTGTCCCTGGGTGGGAATAAACAGAAAAAACTAAGAAGTAGGCGGAGCCTAACTTCACAAGTAGGCGACAGCCGCCTGAAGGATGCGTCTGCCCAAGCTCGCATCTGCCGAAGCATGAGCATGCACTTGGTAGTGCTTTGAAAAGGTATGCAGGCTAGTCCAAGTGGCAGCCTGACAGACTTGTTGAGCCGTAGCCTGGTGCCTAAAAGCCCAAGAGGCACCGACAGCTCTGGTCGAGTGTGCTTTGATCCCCGGCGGGGGAGGCACCTGAGTACTCTGGTAGGCGTCCGAAATGGTCGATCTAATCCAACGGGCCAAGGTCGGCTTAGAAGCAGAGAGACCCTTGCGCCGCCCTGTGGTTAGCACAAAAAGAGAGGTGCACCGCCTAAGCGCAGCGGTGCGAGACACATAGATCCGGAGAGCACGCACCAGATCTAGAGTATGCAGCGCTTTCTCAAAGCGATGAACAGGGGCCGGACAGAAGGAAGGCAAGGAAATATCCTGGTTAAGGTGGAAGGGAGAGACCACCTTAGGAAGAAAGTCCGGGGTCGGACGGAGAACTACCTTGTCTTGGTGAAAAAACAAAAAAGGTGACTCCGAGGAGAGCGCAGCCAAATCAGAGACTCTCCTGAGAGAAGTTATGGCAACTAGAAAGGCCACCTTTTGAGAAAGACGATACAAAGAAACCTCCCTAAGGGGCTCGAAAGGGGGTTTCTGCAATACCGTGAGGACAAAGTTAAGGTCCCAGGGATCCAAGGGGCGCCGGTAAGGCGGAATGATGTGAGACGCGCCCTGCATGAAGGTGCGGACCTGAGCCAGCCGAGCGAGTCGCCGCTGGAACAGCACTGACAGAGCTGAGACTTGTCCCTTGAGAGGGTTGAGGGACAGTCCCAGCTGCAGACCGGACTGTAAAAAAGACAGAAGGGTCGGCAACGAGAATGGCCAAGGAGAATGGCCGGAAGAGCGACACCAGGACAGGAAAATTTTCCAAGTCCTGTGATAGATCTTGACGGAGGAAGACTTACGGGCCCGAGTCATAGTGGAGATGACTTCAGGAGGAATACCAGAAGCCGTCAAAATCCAGGACTCAAGAGCCACGCCGTCAATTTGAGTGCCGCAGAATTCGGGCGGAAAAACGGACCTTGCGAGAGCAGGTCTGGACGGTCCGGAAGATGCCACGGCATCTCTACGGACAGTTGGAGCAGGTCCGGATACCAAGCTCGCCTGGGCCAGTCCGGTGCAATGAGGATGACTCGACGGTCCTCCATTCTGATCTTGCGCAGGACTCTGGGCAAGAGAGCTAGAGGGGGAAACACGTAGGACAGACGAAACTGGGACCAGTCTTGAACCAGAGCGTCCGCGGCGAAGGCCTGAGGATTGTGGGAGCGAGCCACGTAAACCGGAACCTTGTTGTTGTGACGAGATGCCATTAGGTCCACGTCCGGAGTGCCCCACTTGCGGCAGATTGACTGAAACACTGCCGGGTGCAGGGACCACTCGCCACCGTCCACGGATTGACGGCTGAGATAATCTGCCTCCCAGTTTTCTACGCCAGGGATGTGGACTGCGGATATGGTGGACTTGGAGTCCTCCGCCCATTGAAGAATGCGTTGGACCTCCAACATTGCCAGGCGGCTGCGTGCCCCGCCTTGGTGATTGATGTAGGCAACCGCTGTCGCGTTGTCTGACTGGACTCGAATGTGCCTGCCCGCCAACAGGTGGTGGAAGGCTAGGAGAGCTAGAAGCACAGCTCTGGTTTCCAGCACATTGATTGAAAGGGCTGACTCGGACGGAGTCCAAGTGCCCTGAGCTCTGTGGTGGAGATATACCGCTCCCCAGCCGGAAAGGCTGGCATCCGTGGTGAGAATCACCCAGGACGGGGCCAGGAAGGAGCGCCCCTGAGACAGAGAGAGGGGCCGAAGCCACCACTGAAGAGAGCTCCTGGTCCGTGGCGACAGAGCCACTAACCTCTGTAAGGAGGACGGACGCTTGTCCCAACAGCGGAGAATGTCCAGCTGCAGAGGACGCAGATGGAACTGGGCAAAGGGCATCAGACGCCTGAGGGAATAACGGCGGGGCCTCAGGAGAGAGCGCACCGCTAGCCGGAGAGACTGCTGTTTGTCTAAGGGCAACTTTACAAGTGCCGGCAAAGTCTCGAACTGCATCCCTAGGTACGTGAGACTCTGGGTCGGAGTCAGAGTGGATTTGGGAAGATTGACAATCCACCCGAATTGGGCTAGGGTGGCGAGAGTGAGCGAAACACTCCGCTGACAGTCTGCACTGGATGTACCCTTGACCAGAAGGCCGTCCAGATTAAGGAAGCACTGCTAAACCCTGGAGGTGCAGGACCGCAATCACTGCCGCCATGACCTTGGTTAATACCCGAGGGGCCGTGGCTAACCCGAAGGGGAGAGCCATGAATTGGAAATGATCCTCTCCTATCGCAAAACGTAGCCAACGCTGGTGTGACACTGCGATTGGCACATGTAGATAGGCATCTCTGATGTCGATGGACGCCAGGAACTCCCCTTGGGTCATAGAGGCAATGACTGATCGCAGAGACTCCATGCGAAAATGCCGCACCTGAACATGCTTGTTGAGAAGCTTGAGATCCAGGATGGGCCGGAAGGTACCGTCCTTTTTTGGAACTAGGAAGAGATTTGAGTAAAAACCTCTGAACCGTTCCTGAGCGGGAACTGGGACAATCACTCCGTTTGCCTGCAAGGACGCCACGGCCTGCGAGAAGGCGGCGGCCTTGGAGCAGGGGGGAGTTGAGAGAAAAAATCTGTTTGGAGGGCTGGAAGAGAATTCTATCCTGTAGCCGTGAGATATGATGTCTCTCACCCACTGATCGGAGACTTGCTTTAACCCCTTCAGCCCCCGGGCACTTTCCGTTTTTGCGTTTTTGTTTTTTGCTCCCCTTCTTCCGAGAGGCGTAACTTTTTTATTTTTCCATCAATCTTGCCATATGAGGGCTTGTTTTTTGCGGGACGAGTTGTACTTTTAAATGAAACCATAAGTTTTACCATATAGTGTACTGGAAAACGGCAAAAAAATTCCAAGTGCGGAAAAATTGGAAAAAAAGTGGGATTGTACAATAGTTTTTGGGATATTTTATTCACCGTGTTCACTATATGGTAAAACTGATGTGTGGGTATGATGCCTCAGGTCGGTGCGAGTTTATAGACACCAAACATGTATAGGTTTACTTGTATCTAAGGGGTTAAAAAAAATTCACAAGCTTGTCCGAAAAACGTGGCGCACGTTTTGCGCCATTTTCCAAAACCCGTAGCGTTCTCATTTTTCAGGATCTGAGGCTCAGTGATGGCTTATTTTTTGCGTCTTGACCTGACGTTCTTAACGGTACCATTTTTGCGCAGATGCTACGTTTTGATCGCCTGTTATTGCATTTTGCGGCGACCAAAAAACGTAATTTTGGCGTTTGGAATTTTTTTGCCGCTACGCCGTTTACTGATCAGATTCATTGATTTTATATTTTGATAGATCGGGCATTTCTGAACGCGGCGATACCAAATGTGTGTGTATTTTTTATTTTTTTAACCCTTTAATTTTCAATGGGGTGAAAGGGGGGTGATTTGAACTTTTAGGTTTTTTTATTTTTTTTTAATTTTTTAAAACTTTTTTTTACTTTTTTTATTTTACTAGTCCCCCTAGGGGGCTATTGCGATCAGCAATCCGATCGCTTTGCACAATCTGCAGATCTCAGCTACAGAGCTGAGAACTGCAGATTTGCTGCTTCACTTTCAATGCCGGCTGTATTCCGGCATTGAGAGGAAGTGACTCATGTTAGCCACAGGCGTCATCACATGACCCTGTGCTACCATGGCAACCGCCGAAAGTCACGTGATCATGTCACGTGACTTCCGGCGGGGGCGGGGTAAGTCACTGTCATGGCGGCGCCCATATACATATCGCTGCCAAGACTTTGGCAGCGAAATGTAAGGGGTTAATGGCCGCGGGTGGAAGCGATTCCACCCGCAGCTAGCAGGCACACATATCAGCTGTTGATAACAGCTGATATGTGCACGTCTCGCCGCCGCCCGCCGGCGGCAGGGGGCGGGGCTTACCGGGAAACGATCCATGACGTATCTAGTACGTCATGGGTCGTTAAGGGGTTAACCAAGCGTCGCCAAAGTGGGAGAGCCTGCCACCGACCAAGGACGTGGCTGGAGCGGGCCGAGAGACATGAGGAAGCTGCCTTAGTGGCAGAACCTCCTGCGGTCTTCTGCGGACGCGCTTTTGGGCGCCAGTTGGATTTCTGATCCTTGGCTGAGTTAGCGGACGAGGCGGAAGGCTTAGAGGATGACCAGTTGGAGGAACGAAAGGAACGAAACCTCGATTGATTCCTACCCTGGGCGGGTTTCCTGGTCTTGGTTTGTGGCATGGAAGTACTCATCCCGCCAGTAGCTTCCTTAATGATTTCATCCAGCTGTTCACCAAACAGCCGTGAACCAGCAAAAGGGAGCCCAGCAAGAAACTTCTTGGAAGAAGCATCTGCCTTCCACTCTCGAAGCCACAAAATCCTGCGGATAGCGAAGGAATTAGCTGAAGCCACCGCAGTGCGGTGAGCAGTCTCTAGCATGGCAGACATGGCATAGGATGAAAAATCTGAAGCCTGAGCAGTTAAGGTAACCATCTCAGGCATAGATTCCCTGGAGAGGGAATGCATCTCCTCTAGGGAAGCAGAGATGGCCTTGAGAGCCCACACTGCTGCAAAAGTCGGGGAAAACGCGGCCCCCGCAGCTTCATACACAGATTTGGCCAGAAGGTCAATCTGACGGTCAGTGGAATCCTTAAGTGAGGTGCCGTCAGCCACCAACACAACGGTCCGGGCTGAGAGCCTAGACACCGGAGGGTCTACCTTTGGGGAGTGAGACCACTCCTTGACCACCTCAGGTGGAAATGGAAACCGGTCATCAGAACCACGCTTTGGAAAGCGTTTGTCAGGGCAGGCCCTGGGTTTGGTCACAGCGGTCTGAAAACTGGAGTGATTAAAGAACACACTCTTCACTATCTTAGGCGAGGTAAACTGATGTTTTTCTGCCAAAGAGAGTTGCTCCTCTGATACTGGCGGATTGAGATCCAGCACAGAATTAATAGAAGCAATCAAATCACTAAGATCTGAGTCACCCTCAGAGAAATCGATGGGATACATAGCCTCCGAGCCCCCCGTGAGGGCATCCTCCTCATCTTGAGAGTCAGCTCTTGAGACAGAGCCGTGGGATGGGGAGGGGGAGGAAACCCTGCGCCTTCTCTAAGAAGGAAGGGGTCTGGGATCAGATGATGAATCCTCCATGAGCTCCGATGGACGGAGGTCAGAGGATAGGAGTCCTCTGTCAAGAGTATTAGAGGCACCCTGTGAGGGAGGCTGATGCATATTCATCAAAGTCCTGGACAAAAGTCCCATGGACTCAGCAAATGACTGGGATATGGACCTAGAAAAGGACTCTACCCAGGCCGGGGGTTCAATCACAGGTGCAGCAGCAGCCTGAGAGACCACTGGGGGTGAGACTCCAGGCTGTCATGCTGCTGGAGTGGGGGCTTTGCAGAGAATGAACCCCAGGGAGAATATACAGAGGTCCACAACCGGAGACCGGCTGTGGCTTACCAGACCGCTGAGCGCGGTGTTGTGTGCCCTCCAGATCCCGAAGCCCGGTCCCCCAGTCGCAGCACCTCAGCAGAGATGCAGAATGCAGGATGTCCCAGAGCAGAGTGAACTCTGCCTGAGAAGAGGGCGTTCCTATAAAAGAGCGGGAACTGGAGGGCTATAGAGACCTGCAGGGAAGGAGGGACGCCCCAGCAGTGGGGAGTGTCCTTCCCCTGTGTAGAACGGCCGCCGGGAGGAGCCGAACCTGTCCCTCTGCATGAGTGACATGCGAGGGCAGGAAAATGAAACTAGGCCTCCGGCGAAGCCAGGGCCTAAATTTAAGCGGCAAGGCCGACAAGCAGGCACCATCGGCGCGGTTCTCAGGCAAAAGCTAGAGAACCCGCCGGAAAAGTTAAAACAAACACATACAGCATACTCTCCCCTTACAATAAAGAACCGGGACCCCCAACATAAACGTCTCAGGTACTTAGCTGCTGAGACGCAGGGCCATGTCCCTGGGGATGAGTGCTCCGGTCCAGCAGAATCCTCAAGGGGCTGTGGATGGAGACCGGACTCCTGCCAGGCATGGAAACCGTGCTGGCTCCCACTTCAAGCCAGAGCCCAGAAGGGATGGTGAAGGAGCGCGGCATGTAAGGCTGCAGCCTAGGAATCAACCTTACAACACCGCCGTCACAGTGGGGTGAGAAGGGACATGCCGGGGGTCCAGACATGAACCCGCATTTCTTCAAACTCTTTCCAAAAGTCAAACAAATCAGATGAGAATGCATGTGTGGATGTATGCCGCCTGACACAAAGCGATAAACTGGCTAGGACTGGCTACCAGGGGGTGTATAAGCTCAAGGGGAGGAGCTACACTTTTAAGTGTAGTACTTTGTGTGTCCTCCGGAGGCAGAAGCTAAACACCCATGGTCTGGGTCTCCCAAAGGAACGATAAAGAAATATAGAGAAACTGAGCGTGGGGAGCATCCGGGGTCCTCACCCATCCAGGGGCGCACAGTCATATGTATGCTGGACCATAGGGGTCAGGGTACCGAGGGTGGGGGATGTCCGGGGTCCTCACCTATCCAGGGGCGCACAGTCATATCTGCTGGACCATAGGGGTCAGGGTACTGAGGGTGGGGGATGTCCGGGGTCCTCACCCATCCAGGGGCGCACAGTCATATCTGCTGGACCATAGGGGTCAGGGTACTGATGGTGGGGGACGTCCGGGGTCCTCACCCATCCAGGGGCGCACAGTCATATCTGCTGGACCATAGGCGTCAGGATACCGAGGGTGGGGGACGTCCGGGGTCCTCACCCATCCAGGGGCGCACAGTCATATCTGCTGGACCATAGGGGTCAGGGTACCGAGGGTGGGGGACGTCCGGGGTCCTCACCCATCCAGGGGCGCACAGTCATATCTGCTGGACCATAGGGGTCAGGGTACCGAGGGTGGGAAACGTCCGGGGTCCTCACCCATCCAGGGGCACACAGTCATATCTCCTGGACCATAGGAGTCAGGGTACCGAGGGTGGGGGATGTCCAGGGTCCTCAACCATCCAGGGGCGCCGTTATATGTATGCTGGACCATAGGGGTCAGGGTACCGAGGGTGGGGGACGTCTGGGGTCCTCACCCATCCAGGAGCACACAGTCATATCTGCTGGGCCATAGGAGTCAGGGTACTGAGGGTGGGGAGCGTCCGGGGTCCTCACCCATCCAGGGGCGCACAGTCATGTTTGCTGGACCATAGGGGTCAGGGTACTGAGGGTGGGGATTGGCCGGGGTCCTCACTCATCCAGGGGCGCACAGTCATGTTTGCTGGACCATAGGGCTCAGGGTACTGAGGGTGGGGAGCGGCCGGGGTCCTCACCCATCCAGCGGCCTCCTCACGTCTGGTGTCGTGACCTTACCTGCGGTTTCTGGTACGACGTCCTCCCCAGAATGGGTAAGATTTCTTCTAGAAAATATGCTTCCACGGGGTACATAAATCCCGGGACCCTCACAATCGGGCAGTCTCCAAAGTAGTGCGAGATGCGCTGGTTGTCGCCGGTGGCGCTCATCAGGATGACCTTAATGTCAGGGTTCACATCTAGGACCTGCTTGAGGAGGATCAGGAGGAAGTCTGTGTTCACGTCCCGCTCGTGCACCTCGTCCACCACCACGTGGCTCACCCCCTCCAGCCTGGGGTTTGTCTGCAGCTTCTTCAGCAGCACCCCGACCGTGCAGAATAGGAGGGCGCCCCCACGTGGCGGCAGATTGCTCTCCAGTCTGACCTGATAGCCCACTTGACGCTTAAGACTGGGCCCCAATTCTTGGCCCACGCGGTGAGCCACAGACACGGCGCTGATCCTGCGGGGCTGGGTGATCAGCAGGTTACAGTGGGCGCCGTGACCGCTCTGGATGGCGTCCTCCAAGATATAGCGAGGGATGCGGGTGGTCTTTCCGCATCCAGTGTCTCCGGCGATCACCACCACCTGATGGCTTTTAATGGCGGCCATGATGACCTCGCGATGCTGGTCCGCGGGCAGCTCCTGCAAGGCAATGCTGCTGTCCCACCTTTCTTCCAGTGAGCGGCTGATGTAAGAAGCTTCAGCCTCAGATATTGGGGTGTACGAGCGTCCAGAGATCGGATCAGAGAACGGAGAGGACGAGCAGGACTCCTCTGACCCCTCCATGTACGCGGCCTCATCTTCATCATCGTCGTCTTCTCTGGATTGTGATCCGGTGACCGGAGCTAAGGGAAACTGAAGGACGAGAGATTCAGTATAAATCACCGGAAAATAATGAGCAACCTCTCCTCTGCTCCAGTTACAGGTTACCAGAGCGCAAACGATGGCAGGGGAGAAGAATTGTGAATGCAGCTCTGGATGTGTGCAGAGGATGACAAATAGTCCACATGACATCATTTGCATTTTATGGGGGGGGGGTCCGTGACAGGTGATGCACCCCCTCATACCGGATCCTGCAGTCTTACCTGATCGAAATAATCCTCTATCCTCTGCAGGACATCCTCGGGGACCTGGAACCTCTTTGCTTGTTTCTGCTGCTCCTGAAATTTATGCACCGATGACTTATTGTACATCACGTTAGTCAGGGGGCGATTCTGGGGGTCCAGGAGTCCCAAATCCTGAAAACAAGGAGCAAATATTTAGGCCGATCTCGCCACTTGAAATGTCAACTGCTTTAGATCTTCCCCTTTAATAAGATTTATTCCACGGGACGTTTCTAAAAAGTCACAATTCCCATTCCAGTTCCAGGTGGGTAAATCAGAGCTGGACGGAGAAGTCGCACCACATTTATCAAACACCATGGTCAAATAACACATTTCCTTAGCATTTTAGCCAAAAAAAAAAAAAAAAGGCTGATGCAAAAGTTTGGACACCCTTGGAGACTTGTGCTCAGATACCCTTGACCAGAGTTTCACACATTAATGATCCTGTTGGGCTTATGGCTTGTTCACTATCATCAGGTGATGCAAATTTCACAGCTTTATAATAACCCAGCCTCCTCTAACCTTGTGCCCAAAAACAGCAGCCATGGGTTCTTCTAAGCAGCTGCCTAGCACTCTGAAAATGGAAATAGTGGAGGCCCAGAAAGCAGGAGAAGGCTATAAGAAGACAGCAAAGCGTTTACAAGTTGCCCTTTCCTTCGTTCAAAATGTAATTAAGAAATGGCTGTTACCAGGAATAGTGGAGGTCAAGATCAGGTCTGGAAGAGCAAAACTTCTGTGAGATGCTGGTAGGATTGCTAGAGGCAAATCAGAGCCCCTGCCTGACTGCAAAAGATCTTCATGAAGATTTATCAGACTCTGGAGTTGTGGTCCATTGTTCTACTCTCCAGAGACACCTTCACAAATATGGCCTTCATGGAAGAGTCATCAGAAGAAAACCTCTCCTGTGTCCTCACCATAAAATTCAGTGTCAGAAGTAACAAAAGAAGATCTAAACAAGCCTGATGCTTTGTGGAAACAAGTCCTGTGGACCGACAAGGTTATAATAGAACTATGGGCACAATTGATCAAAAGGTATGTGTGGAGATAAACGGGTACAGAATTTCAGGAAAAGAACATCTCGCCAACCATTAGGCATGGGGGTGGATCAATCATGCTTTGGGGGTGTGTGGGAGGACAAAGGAGAGGACAAAGGGGGAGGACTTCTACAAATGGATAATGATCCTAAAAACACATGTTAAAATCCACAATAGACAACCTCAAAAGGTGCAAGCTGAAGGTTTTTCAATTGTGTTACAGTCCCCTAATCTGAACATCATTGAAAATCTGTGGCTAGACCTCAAAAGAGCAGCGCATGCAAGACGAGCCAGGAATCTCACAGAACTGGAAGACGTCTCCAAGGAAGAATGAAGGAAAATCCCTCAAAACAAGAGATTAAAGACTCTTGGGCTGCTACAAAAAGTGTTTACAAGCGGTGAGACTTGCCAAAGGGGATGCTACTAGGTACTAACCATGCAGGGAGGGTGCACAAACCTTTGCATCTGTCCGTTTTCCTTTTTTTTTTTAATTTTAAAATGTAAAAGATGAAAATGTATTTTTTTTTTTTTTTTACTAAAATACAATGGAAATGCGTCATCTTCCACTTTATGCCTTTAACTTGCTCAACTGTTCACAATAAGAGTAACCTGGACCAGGGCTGCCCAAACTGTTACATGCTGCTGTATATGTATGAGATACAGAGAGATATATTATATATCTATATCCATCTATATCTATACACACACACACACACACACACACATACACACACACACATACATATATCTATATTTATTATATGCATGCATACACACACACACACATACATATATCTATATTTATTATATACACACACACACACACACACACACACACACACACACACACACACACATAATGATATATACATATATCTATATTTATTATATGCATGCATACACACACACACATACATATATCTATATTTATTATATACATACACACACACACACACACACACACACACACACACATACATATAATGATATATACATATATCTATATTTATTATATGCATGCATACAAACACACACATACATATATCTATATTTATTATATACATACACACACACACACACACACACACACACACACACACACATACATATAATGATATATACATATATCTATATTTATTATATGCATGCATACACACACACACATACATATATCTATATTTATTATATACATACACACACACACACACACACCCGATCCCCCTCCGTCCCCGCAGCACACAATCTCTAACCTTCAGCTTCTGGCAGGCGAGGGCGGCCGCTTTCCTCTCAGTTTCAATCCAGCGCTGACCGCTAGTAACGAAGACCATAGGCTGCGGCCAGCGCAGGGTTAGGCGGCACGTCTTCATCTTTCCTCCAATGTGCTGATAATGTATGAAATTCTAAGAGAGAAAGGAACAGTCAAAACATAACCCATACGTGGCAGGTATCATGGTCCGGAGTCACACGACATCCGATGCTTCTTTACCCCAGATTTATCTGCAAATCCACCTGAAACTTCCGCACAGTCTGAGATCTCTGCGCTGTGGAACTACAACTCCCAGCATGCATTCCCAGAGCGGTGCAAGTTCAGTGACAGCGAGTGACCTACCGAACTGGACGAGACGGAGGTGGCCACCTGGATGACGGAGGAGAGCAGATGTTTGGGATTGGAGAAGACACGCAGAGCCCTCGAAGCTTCAGCATCTTCAGCGCCCAAATCCATCGGGGCGGCCCTGGAGAGATAAAGGAGTTTACCCGACAGCAGCAGAAGGCGGCAGTGGACAGGTAGAGAGCGGAGGAGTGCCTGCTATACCGGACCCCCTGCGTAGAGATACGGGGGGGGGGGGGTCACTGTAGCTTTGGGGGCGCTCGCAGAATGCACCAGGTAAGCTACGGACAGACCTGGGCTCTCTGCTGTGGATCCTGCTCCGCAGCCGCGAGGAAACAGGTGCAGAATCCAGACTGTCCTCCAGATCTTTCCCAATCAGATGACTTGTATTTAACAAGCCAAGATCCTGCAAAGAGAAGCAAGATTTTTGCATTATTAATATGGGTGTACAGGTGGTGCACGGATATTAGTCAGACCCGGATGCCTCCTGGATGACGGCTTGTTGTGTAAAATGTTATAGCTTTGATCTTCCAGGCTATGGGGCGTGCGTGAAGAGAAGGGAAAACAAATCTTGTATAATGAAGACCGGAGGCCGGCCTATCTTCCGGGCAGCGCACGCCCCATAGCCTGGAAGATATAAAACATTACATTTACAGAACAAACCATTGTCCAGGAGGCACACACAGGTCTGACTAATCTCAGCTGTATACCACCTGTATGCGTATATTCATAGCTCAAAAACCTCAAGAGGATGAGATTTTCTCTAGACCTACAGAGTGGCAGCATTCTCAGCATGACCACCAGAGGGCGATCTCACAGTGCTGGGGCGCACTCTCCCAGTCACCACCAGATGGCGCTGCACTAGGACATTCACAACTTCACAATTTTCACATTGCAATAAATTCACCTGCAGTATCTTACACGCCCGGGCCGCCGCCTGCCGCTCCGCGTCCACCTTTTTTGCTCCGTAACCTTCTACTTCGATGAGTTTTGGCCATTTCAAGCGAAGGAGAACTCTCTAGAAAAAGCAGGAGACGGCGAAAGTGAAGAAGCGATCACTGCAAAGGATCCTTAAAGGGGTATTCCAATATTAAAAAAAAAAAAACTCACTTAGCCAAAATAAGGATCTGACCACTTACTTACTTACTTAGCCTGTCCTGTATTATACTCCAGAGCTGCACTCACTATTCTGCTGGTGCAGTCCCTGTGTACATACATTACTGATCCTGAGTAACCTCCTGTATTATACTCCAGAGCTGCGCTCACTGTGTACATACATTACTGATCCCGAGTTACCTCCTGTATTATACTCCAGAGCTGCACTCACTATTCTGCTGGTTCAGTCGCTGTGTACATACATTACATGAGGTGAGGACTGGTACAAATTCCATTGGAAGGTGCAAATTATCTCTCCAAAACTGGAGAAACTCTAGCGCAGCGCCACCTATTGGAAGTAGCGATCCTAAAAGTTAAATGTGGATTTTTAACAATCCTTTGCATATGAATTAGGATTTTATGCCAGATCAGAATCCCAATTTGCAGACACCCCAATTTGCAGACACGGTGTTTCGGGGTGCTTGCAAAGTAAGGGGTGTCTGATCTGGCTCATGAGAAGCTTTGTGGGGACCACGGGGGAACACTATTCTCCTTATGGAAGGTGCAGAACTTCTCTATACACAGAATGACTTCCAGAAGGCTAGCCGCGCGCTGTAAAGACAAGAGGTGCAGCAGCAGCTGTGGACTCACGTTGTTGCTGCCGCTGCCGCTGTGGATGTAGGTCATCTTGTCCCGGATGTGTGACGTCCGCAGCGCCTGGCTGATGGCGCAGTGCAGCAAGTTTTTTGGAGCCGGGAATTGCTTTAGAAGATTTGTATCTATAGAAGACCAAAACAGTAACAAAGGGTTAATCACAGGGGCCCGGGCACAAGAGCTTACACTCTACAAGCAGTGAGGGTCCGACGCGACAGCCAGCAAAGGGGGGGAGGGGGGGGCTGTCGCGACAGCCAGCAAAGGGGGGAGGGGGGGGCTGACGCGACAGCCAGCAAAGGGGGGAGGGGGGGGGCTGACGCGACAGCCAGCAAAGGGGGGAGGGGGGGGGGCTGACGCGACAGCCAGCAAAGGGGGGAGGGGGGGGGGGCTGACGCGACAGCCAGCAAAGGGGGGAGGGGGGGGGGCTGACGCGACAGCCAGCAAAGGGGGGAGGGGGGGGGGCTGACGCGACAGCCAGCAAAGGGGGGAGGGGGGGGGCTGACGCGACAGCCAGCAAAGGGGGAGGGGGGGGCTGACGCGACAGCCAGCAAAGGGGGGAGGGGGGGGGGCTGACGAGACAGCCAGCAAAGGGGGGAGGGGGGGGGGCTGACGAGACAGCCAGCAAAGGGGGGAGGGGGGGGGCTGACGAGACAGCCAGCAAAGGGGGGAGGGGGGGGGGCTGACGCGACAGCCAGCAAAGGGGGGGAGGGGGGGGGCTGACGCGACAGCCAGCAAAGGGGGGGAGGGGGGGGCTGACGCGACAGCCAGCAAAGGGGGGGAGGGGGGGGCTGACGCGACAGCCAGCAAAGGGGGGGAGGGGGGGGCTGACGCAACAGCCAGCAAAGGGGGGGACGGGGGGGCTGACGCAACAGCCAGCAAAGGGGGGGAGGGGGGGCTGACGCAACAGCCAGCAAAGGGGGGGAGGGGGGGGGGGCTGACGCAACAGCCAGCAAAGGGGGGGAGGGGGGGGGCTGACGCAACAGCCAGCAAAGGGGGGGAGGGGGGGGGGCTGACGCAACAGCCAGCAAAGGGGGGGAGGGGGGGGGCTGTCGCGACAGCCAGCAAAGGGGGGAGGGGGGGGCTGTCGCGACAGCCAGCAAAGGGGGGAGGGGGGGGGCTGACGCGACAGCCAGCAAAGGGGGGAGGGGGGGGCTGACGCGACAGCCAGCAAAGGGGGGAGGGGGGGGCTGACGCGACAGCCAGCAAAGGGGGGAGGGGGGGGCTGACGCGACAGCCAGCAAAGGGGGGAGGGGGGGGGCTGACGCGACAGCCAGCAAAGGGGGGGAGGGGGGGCTGACGCGACAGCCAGCAAAGGGGGGGAGGGGGGGGCTGACGCGACAGCCAGCAAAGGGGGGGAGGGGGGGGCTGACGCGACAGCCAGCAAAGGGGGGGAGGGGGGGGCTGACGCAACAGCCAGCAAAGGGGGGGAGGGGGGGGGCTGACGCAACAGCCAGCAAAGGGGGGGAGGGGGGGGCTGACGCAACAGCCAGCAAAGGGGGGAGGGGGGGGGCTGACGCAACAGCCAGCAAAGGGGGGGAGGGGGGGGCTGACGCAACAGCCAGCAAAGGGGGGGAGGGGGGGGCTGACGCAACAGCCAGCAAAGGGGGGGAGGGGGGGGCTGACGCAACAGCCAGCAAAAGGGGGAGGGGTGGGGGGGGAGGGGGGCTGACGCGACAGCCAGCAAAGGGGGGGGAGGGGGGGAGGGGGTGCTGACGCGACAGCCAGCAAAGGGGGGGAAGGGGGGAGGGGGGGCTGACGCGACAGCCAGCAAAGGGGGGGAAGGGGGGGGCTGACGCAACAGCCAGCAAAGGGGGGGAGGGGGGGGCTGACGCAACAGCCAGCAAAGGGGGGGAGGGGGGGGCTGACGCAACAGCCAGCAAAGGGGGGGAGGGGGGGCTGACGCGACAGCCAGCAAAGGGGGGGAGGGGGGGCTGACGCGACAGCCAGCAAAGGGGGGGAGGGGGGGCTGACGCGACAGCCAGCAAAGGGGGGGAGGGGGGGCTGACGCGACAGCCAGCAAAGGGGGGGAGGGGGGGCTGACGCGACAGCCAGCAAAGGGGGGGAGGGGGGGGCTGACGCAACAGCCAGCAAAGGGGGGGAGGGGGGGGGCTGACGCGACAGCCAGCAAAGGGGGGGAGGGGGGGGGCTGACGCAACAGCCAGCAAAGGGGGGGAGGGGGGGGGCTGACGCAACAGCCAGCAAAGGGGGGGAGGGGGGGGGCTGACGCAACAGCCAGCAAAGGGGGGGAGGGGGGGGCTGACGCAACAGCCAGCAAAGGGGGGGAGGGGGGGGCTGACGCAACAGCCAGCAAAGGGGGGGAGGGGGGGGCTGACGCAACAGCCAGCAAAGGGGGGGAGGGGGGGGGCTGACGCAACAGCCAGCAAAGGGGGGGAGGGGGGGGCTGACGCAACAGCCAGCAAAGGGGGAGGGGTGGGGGGGGAGGGGGGCTGACGCGACAGCCAGCAAAGGGGGGGGAGGGGGTGCTGACGCGACAGCCAGCAAAGGGGGGGAAGGGGGGAGGGGGGGCTGACGCGACAGCCAGCAAAGGGGGGGAAGGGGGGGGCTGACGCAACAGCCAGCAAAGGGGGGGAGGGGGGGGGCTGACGCAACAGCCAGCAAAGGGGGGGAGGGGGGGCTGACGCAACAGCCAGCAAAGGGGGGGAGGGGGGGGGCTGACGCAACAGCCAGCAAAGGGGGGGAGGGGGGGGGCTGACGCAACAGCCAGCAAAGGGGGGGAGGGAGGGGGGGGGCTGACGCAACAGCCAGCAAAGGGGGGGAGGGGGGGGCTGACGCGACAGCCAGCAAAGGGGGGGGAGGGGGGGAGGGGGGGCTGACGCGACAGCCAGCAAAGGGGGGGAAGGGGGGAGGGGGGGCTGACGCGACAGCCAGCAAAGGGGGGGAAGGGGGGAGGGGGGGCTGACGCGACAGCCAGCAAAGGGGGGGAGGGGGGTCTGACGCGACAGCCAGCAAAGTGGGGGGAGGGGGGGGCTGACGCGACAGCCAGCAAAGGGGGGGGAGGGGGGGGCTGACGCGACAGCCAGCAAAGGGGGGGGAGGGGGGGCTGACGAGACAGCCAGCAAAGGGGGGGGAGGGGGGGAGGGGGGGAGGGGGGGCTGACGCGACAGCCAGCAAAGGGGGGGGAGGGGGGGAGGGGGGTCTGACGCGACAGCCAGCAAAGTGGGGGGAGGGGGGGCTGACGCGACAGCCAGCAAAGTGGGGGGAGGGGGGGGGGGCTGACGCGACAGCCAGCAAAGTGGGGGGAGGGGGGGAGGCTGACGCGACAGCCAGCAAAGTGGGGGGAGGGGGGGAGGCTGATGCGACAGCCAGCAAAGTGGGGGAGGGGGGGAGGCTGATGCGACAGCCAGCAAAGTGGGGGGAGGGGGGGAGGCTGATGCGACAGCCAGCAAAGTGGGGGGAGGGGGGGGAGGCTGACGCGACAGCCAGCAAAGTGGGGGGAGGAGGGGGGCTGACGCGACAGCCAGCAAAGTGGGGGGAGGGGGAGGGGGGGGGGCTGACGCGACAGCCAGCAAAGTGGGGGGAGGGGGGGCTGACGCGACAGCCAGCAAAGTGGGGGGAGGGGGGGCTGACGCGACAGCCAGCAAAGGGGGGGGGAGGGGGGGGCTGACGCGACAGCCAGCAAAGGCGGGGGAGGGGGGTAGGGGGGGAGGGGGGGGCTGACGCGACAGCCAGCAAAGGGGGGAAGAGGGGGCTGACGCGACAGCCAGCAAAGCGGGGGGAGGGGGGGCTGACGCGACAGCCAGCAAAGTGGGGGGAGGGGGGACTGACGCGACAGCCAGCAAAGTGGGGGGAGGGGGGGCTGTCGCGACAGCCAGCAAAGTGGGGGGAGGGGGGGCTGACGCGACAGCCAGCAAAGGGGGGGGAAGAGGGGGCTGACGCGACTGCCAGCAAAGGGGGGAGGGGGGGCTGACACGACAGCCTGCAAAGGGGGGGGGGGGGGGGGACGCGACAGCCTGCAAAGGGGGGGGGGGCTGACGCGACAGCCTGCAAAGGGGGGGGGGGGGGGGGGGGACGCGACAGCCAGAGGGTGTGTAAATGGCTTCGGGAGTCGGGGGGAGGCAGGGGTCGGGCACGGTTCAGTTGCAGATGGAGGTCAGTCTCCCGCAGCCCCGGGCGCCGCTCACCTGCCCCCATGTCCTCTGCACACTCCGCCGCCTGCTTCTCCGCTGCCGCTGCTGTAGTCACCCGGTGTCTCCCCGCACACAGCGTCCGCACATGGCTCCTGTACACCCGGCACACCAACCTGCCGAGCAGCGGCATGACCACAGAGGGCGCCGCCATCACTGAAGAGCGCAGGGACAGAAAGGGCAACTGAGAACGCCACAGCGACAATGGAGGAGCAGCGGCCACAAGAGGAACTGCAGCTAGAGGTCAGCTGGGGAACAGCATGGTGCAACTGCCTGATGAGAGAGAAAGAGGGAGAAAAATAGAGGGAAAGAGAGAGAAAGAGGGAGAAAAATAGAGGGAAAGAGAGAGAAAGAGGGAGAAAAATAGAGGGAAAGAGAGAGAGAAAGAGGGAGAAAAATAGAAGGAAAGAGAGAGAAAGAGGGAGAAAAATAGAGGGAAAGAGAGAGAGAAAGAGGGAGAAAAATAGAGTGAGAGAGAGAAAGAGGGAGAAAAATAGAGGGAAAGAGAGAGAAAGAGGGAGAAAAATAGAGGGAAAGAAAGAAAGATAAAGAGGGAGAAAAATAGAGGGAAAGAGAGAGAAAGAGGGAGAAAAATAGAGAGGGAAAGAGAGAGAGAGAGAAAAATAGAGAGAGAGAGAAAGAGGGAGAAAAATAGAGGGAAAGAGAGAGAGAAAGAGGGAGAAAAATAAAGGGAAAGAGAGAGAGAAAGAGGGAGAAAAATATAGGGAAAGAGAGAGAGAAAGAGGGAGAAAAATATAGGGAAAGAGAGAGAGAAAGAGGGAGAAAAATAGAGGGAAAGAGAGAGAAAGAGGGAGGGAAACAAGAGAGGGAAAGAAAAGGCGTGAGAGAAAGAAAGATAGATTAGAAGGAAAGGGGGAGAGAGAAAGAGGAAGATGGGAAAAAGAGAAAGAATTAAAGAGGGAAAGGGGGAGAGAGAGAAAGAAAGAAGAGAAAGAGGAGAAAGGGAGATAGTAGAGAGCAGGGGACAGGTAGAAAGAGAGGAGAGAGATAGAGAGAAGAGAGAAAGGGAGAGAGAGAAAGAGGAGAGCGGGGGAGGTAGGCAGAAAGAGTGGAGAGAAATAGAGAGAGGGAAGAGAGAGCGTGAGAAAGAAAGAAAGTGACAGAAAGAGAGGAAGAGAAACAGAGAGATATAGATAGAGAAAGAGAGAGGAGAGAAAGGGAGGGGGGATAGAGAGAGTGAAAGAAACACAGAGAGAGAGAAAGACAGTGAAAGGGAAAAAGAGAGAGAAAAGGTGATATACTGAGAATAAGAGAGGGAAAGAGAGAGAAAGAAACAGAGAAAAAGAGAGAGCGAGAGGGAGAGAAAGAAAGAGGGAGAGAACGGTACAGAGAGAAAGAGAGCGAGATAGAGAGCAATAGATAAAAAGAGAGAGACAAATATATGGAGAGAGACAGACAGAGACAGTGTGAGATATAGAAAGATAAATAGAGCCGGAGAGCAACAGCGGAAGACAGGTGTGTTCTATCCACTGATGAGCAGTAGTGTAGGGCTCTGTGCACACAAAGCAGATTTTTTTCTGCACACAAAAGCTTCTTTTGGCAGGAAAAAAGTTGCTGAAAAAAGTGCATTTTCCTGTTTCTTCTTATCTATTGAGTTGGGGAAAACGCAAGAAAAAAAAAGCAGAAACAATGGACGCTGCTTCTTTTTTCAGCAACAAAACCAGCAAGAAAAAAAGAACCGTGCAGAGCGCTTCAGGATTCCCCGCCCCGGCTGGGATGATTATGCCTTGCTTTTATTAATTAAAAGAAGCACGGAAAAATGCATGAAAAAAAGCATCGTGGGCACAAGGCCTATGCTTTACACATTTGTCTCTCAGGCTCCGTATCTCTCCATCCTCTACAGTTCTGAGGCCTAAAACACACTTCCGCATAAAAAACGTCTGTATGACACGGTCCGTTTTTCGGGTCCGTGTTCCGTTTTTTTGGGGCGTTTCTCCGGTACGTATGGCATTCGTGTGATGGCGTATGCAAGCCGTGTGTACATGTAAAATGTCCGTGTTTGTGTGTAAATTGCCCGTGTATGTGTACGTGGAATGTCCGTGTGGAATCTCCGTGTGTGTGTTGCACAATGTCGGTGATACATGTCGGCTGACAGCAGACAGCGTTGCGCGATGAGAATGAACTCGGGTGAACTTCACCCGACTTCATAGTCATGCCGCGGCTCTGTCTGTGCCGCGTACTGATTAGCGGTCACCTGTGAAGGATTCACCAGTGACCGCTAATCCCCCGAGTGACTGAATTGAGCAGCCCTCTCATACTTACCGCTCCCCGATCACCAGCGCGGCGAGGAGCAGCTGTGCAGAGAATACGCGGCAACAATTACTTTGAATATGCCGGCCGCTCATTAATCAATCTCGTATTCCCTGCTTTCCCCGCCCACCGGCACCTATGATTGGTTGCAGTCAGACACGCCCCCCACGCTGAGTGACAGCTGTCTCACTGCACCCAATCACAGCAACCGGTGGGCGTGTCTATACTGTGCAGTAAAATAAATAAATAAATAATTAAAAAAAACAGCGTGCGGTCCCCCCCTATTTTAATACCAGCCAGATAAAGCCATACGGCTGCAGGCTGGTGTTCTCAGGATGGGGAGCTCCACGTTATGGGGAGCCCCCCAGCCTAACAATATCAGCCAACAGCCGCCCAGAATTGCCGCATACATTATATGCGACAGTTCTGGGACTGTACCCGGCTCTTCCCGATTTGCCCTGGTGCGTTGGCAAATCGGGGTAATAAGGAGTTATTGGCAGCCCATAGCTGCCACTAAATCCTAGATTAATCATGTCAGGCGTCTCCCCGAGATACCTTCCATGATTAATCTGTAAATTACAGTAAATAAACACACACACCCGAAAAAATCCTTTATTAGAAATAAAAAACACAAACATATACCCTGGTTTACCACTTTAATAAGCCCGAAAAAGCCCTCCATGTCCGGCGTAATCCAGGATGGTCCAGCGTCGCTTCCAGCTCTGCTGCATGGAGGTGACCGGAGCTGCAGAAGACACCGCCGCTCCTGTCAGCTCCACACAGCTAATGAAGGCAATAGCGCGATCAGCTGTATTCAGCGTTGGCCGCGAGTAACCTCAGTGACAGCTGAGCTGATCGCGCTATTGCCTTCATTAGCTGCGTAGAGCTGACAGGAGCGGCGGTGTCTTCTGCAGCTCCGGTCACCTCCATGCAGCAGAGCTCGAAGCGACGCTGGAGGTCCGTGGATTACGCCGGACATGGAGGGCTTTTCCGGGCTTATTAAAGTGGTAAACCAGGGTATATGTTTGTGTTTTTTATTTCTAATAAAGGATTTTTTCGGGTGTGTGTGTTTATTTACTGTAATTTACAGATTAATCATGGAAGGAATCTCGGGGAGACGCCTGACATGATTAATCTAGGACTTATTGGCAGCTATGGGCTGCCAAAAACTCCTTATTACCCCGATTTGCCAACGCACCAGGGCAAATCGGGAAGAGCCGTGTAGAGTCCCAGAACTGTCGCATATAATGTATGCGGCAATTCTGGGCGGCTGCTGACTGATATTGTTAGGCTGGGGGGCTCCCCATAACGTGGGGCTCCCCATCCTGAGAATACCAGCCTTCAGCCGTATGGCTTTATCTGGCTGGTATCAGCGGCCGGCATTTTCAAAGTAATTGTTGCCGCGTATTCTCTGCACAGCTGTTCCTCGCCGCGCTGGTGATCGGGGAGCGGTATGAGCCGGGGGAAGAAAAAAACGAGCGCCAATGTAAGTATGACTGAGCACAGGAGGAAAAAAGGTAAGTATACTGAATTTAATTTAAAAAAAAAAAAGATCGCTAGTGTAAAAACGTACACGCACGAAACGTGCTGAACACGGACATACTCCGTGTGCGGTAGGTGCAGGCACGGACCCATAGACTAAAGTGGGTCCGTGCCTGCGTGCTGCCAGCCAAAAACGGACATGTTGTCCGTGTAGAAAAGCGCACACACGTACTTACCACACGGACACACGTTCCGTGCGATTTAACATGTGTGTGCCATCTACCATTGATTAACATGGGTCTCCGTGTGTACGTGTCTCCGGTACGTGCAAATAAGTACCGCACACGTACAAATTAAACGGATGTGTGTTGCGGGTCTGAGCAAGAGACGACCTGCATTTTATAGACAATCCTCTTGGCTTCTCATACATAAATGTGACTTGCAGCTATTCAGCACATGATTAGTTCTGCAGAGTCTTCTCATGTCTCTGCATAGTTACTGTTTTGCCCCTAAAATGTATATTTTAATCTTTATTATTTTGTTAGTATTTTGTAAATCCGCCTTTGGCTTTTAGCTCTGCCTGAATCCTTCTGAGCTACATCAGATCCAGCATGTCTCCACCGAAATCTGATCCCAGGTCTCTTCTCCACGTTCCCAGTGTTGGTGTATACTGGTCAGGTCTCTTCTCCATGTTCCCAGTGTTGGGGTATACTGGTCAGGTCTCTTCTCCACGTTCCCAGTGTTGGTGTATACTGGTCAGGTCTCTTCTCCATGTTCCCAGTGTTGGTTTATACTGGTCAGGTCTATTCTTCATGTTCCCAGTGTTGGTGTATACTGGTCAGGTCTATTCTCCATGTTCCCAGTGTTGGTGTATACTGGTCAGGTCTATTCTTCATGTTCCCAGTGTTGGTGTATACTGGTCAGGTCTCTTCTCCACGTTCCCAGTGTTGGTGTATACTGGTCAGGTCTCTTCTCCACGTTCCCAGTATTGGTGTATACTGGTCAGGTCTCTTCTCCATGTTCCCAGTGTTGGTTTATACTGGTCAGGTCTCTTCTCCATGTTCCCAGTGTTGGTGTATACTGGTCAGGTCTCTACTCCACGTTCCCAGTGTTGGTGTATACTGGTCAGGTCTCTTCTCCACATTCCCAGTGTTGGTGTATACTGGTCAGGTCTCTTCTCCACGTTCCCAGTATTGGTGTATACTGGTCAGGTCTCTTCTCCATGTTCCCAGTGTTGGTGTATATTGGTCAGGTCTCTTCTCCACGTTCCCAGTGTTGAGGTATACTCGTCAGGTCTCTTCTCCACGTTCCCAGTGTTGGTGTATACTGGTCAGGTCTGTTCTCCACGTTCCCAGTGTTGGTGTATACTGGTCAGGTCTGTTCTCCACGTTCCCAGTGTTGGTGTATACTGGTCAGGTCTGTTCTCCATGTTCCCAGTGTTGGTGTATACTGGTCAGGTCTCTTCTCCACGTTCCCAGTGTTGGTGTATATTGGTCAGGTCTCTTCTCCACGTTCCCAGTGTTGAGGTATACTCGTCAGGTCTCTTCTCCACGTTCCCAGTGTTGGTGTATACTGGTCAGGTCTGTTCTCCACGTTCCCAGTGTTGGTGTATACTGGTCAGGTCTGTTCTCCACGTTCCCAGTGTTGGTGTATACTGGTCAGGTCTCTTCTCCACATTCCCAGTGTTGGTGTATACTGGTCAGGTCTCTTCTCCACATTCCCAGTATTGGTGTATACTGGTCAGGTCTCTTCTCCACGTTCCCAGTGTTGGTGTATACTGGTCAGGTCTCTGCTCCACGTTCCCAGTGTTGGTGTATACTGGTTAGGTCTGTTCTCCACGTTCCCAGTGTTGGTGTATACTGGTCAGGTCTCTTCTCCACGTTCCCAGTGTTGGTGTATACTGGTCAGGTCCCTTCTCCACGTTCCCAGTGTTGGTGTATACTGGTCAGGTCTCTTCTCCATGTTCCCAGTGTTGGTGTATACTGGTCAGGTCTCTACTCCACGTTCCCAGTGTTGGTGTATACTGGTCAGGTCTCTTCTCCACGTTCCCAGTGTTGGGGTATACTCGTCAGGTCTCTTCTCCACGTTCCCAGTGTTGGTGTATACTGGTCAGGTCTCTTCTCCACATTCCCAGTGTTGGTGTATACTGGTCAGGTCTCTTCTCCACGTTCCCAGTGTTGGTGTATATTAGTCAGGTCTCTTCTCCACGTTCCCAGTGTTGAGGTATACTCGTCAGGTCTCTTCTCCACGTTCCCAGTGTTGGTGTATACTGGTCAGGTCTGTTCTCCACGTTCCCAGTGTTGGTGTATACTGGTCAGGTCTGTTCTCCACGTTCCCAGTGTTGGTGTATACTGGTCAGGTCTGTTCTCCATGTTCCCAGTGTTGGTGTATACTGGTCAGGTCTCTTCTCCACGTTCCCAGTGTTGGTGTATATTGGTCAGGTCTCTTCTCCACGTTCCCAGTGTTGAGGTATACTCGTCAGGTCTCTTCTCCACGTTCCCAGTGTTGGTGTATACTGGTCAGGTCTGTTCTCCACGTTCCCAGTGTTGGTGTATACTGGTCAGGTCTGTTCTCCACGTTCCCAGTGTTGGTGTATACTGGTCAGGTCTCTTCTCCACATTCCCAGTGTTGGTGTATACTGGTCAGGTCTCTTCTCCACGTTCCCAGTGTTGGTGTATACTGGTCAGGTCTCTGCTCCACGTTCCCAGTGTTGGTGTATACTGGTCAGGTCTGTTCTCCACGTTCCCAGTGTTGGTGTATACTGGTCAGGTCTCTTCTCCACGTTCCCAGTGTTGGTGTATACTGGTCAGGTCCCTTCTCCACGTTCCCAGTGTTGGTGTATACTGGTCAGGTCTCTTCTCCATGTTCCCAGTGTTGGTGTATACTAGTCAGGTCTCTTCTCCATGTTCCCAGTGTTGGTGTATACTGGTCAGGTCTCTTCTCCACGTTCCCAGTGTTGGTGTATACTGGTCAGGTCTCTTCTCTACGTTCCCAGTGTTGGTGTATACTGGTCAGGTCTCTTCTCTACGTTCCCAGTGTTGGTGTATACTGGTCAGGTCTCTTCTCCATGTTCCCAGTGTTGGTGTATACTGGTCAGGTCTCTTCTCCACGCTCCCAGTGTTGGTGTATACTGGTCAGGTCTCTTCTCCATGTTCCCAGTGTTGGTGTATACTGGTCAGGTCTCTTCTCCATGGTCCCAGTGTTGGTGTATACTGGTCAGGTCTCTTCTCCACGTTCCCAGTGTTGGTGTCTACTGGTCAGGTCTCTTCTCCACGGTCCCAGTGTTGGTGTCTACTGGTCAGGTCTCTTCTCCACGTTCCCAGTGTTGGTGTCTACTGGTCAGGTCTGTTCTCCACGTTCCCAGTGTTGGTGTATACTGGTCAGGTCTCTTCTACACGTTCCCAGTGTTGGTATATACTGGTCAGGTCTCTTCTCCACGTCCCCAGTGTTGGATTATACTGGTCAGGTCTCTTCTCCACATCCCCAGTGTTGATGTATACTGGTCAGGTCTCTTCTCCATGTTCCCAGTGATGGTGTATACTGGTCAGGTCTCTTCTCCACGGTCCCAGTGTTGGTGTATACTGGTCAGGTCTCTTCTCCACATTCCCAGTGTTGGTGTATACTGGTCAGGTCTCTTCTCCACATTCCCAGTGTTGGTGTATACTGGTCAGGTCTCTTCTCCATGTTCCCAGTGTTGGTGTATACTGGTCAGGTCTCTTCTCCAGGTTCCCAGTGTTGGTGTATACTGGTCAGGTCTCTTCTCCATGTTCCCAGTGTTGGTGTATACTGGTCAGGTCTCTTCTCCACGGTCCCAGTGTTGGTGTATACTGGTCAGGTCTCTTCTCCACATTCCCAGTGTTGGTGTATACTGGTCAGGTCTCTTCTCCACATTCCCAGTGTTGGTGTATACTGGTCAGGTCTCTTCTCCATGTTCCCAGTGTTGGTGTATACTGGTCAGGTCTCTTCTCCAGGTTCCCAGTGTTGGTGTATACTGGTCAGGTCTCTTCTCCACGTTCCCAGTGTTGGTGTATACTGGTCAGGTCTCTTCTTCATGTTCCCAGTGTCAGTGTATACTGGTCAGGTCTCTTCTCCTCATTCCCAGTGTTGGTGTATACTGGTCAGGTCTCTTCTCCTCATTCCCAGTGTTGTTGTATACTGGTCAGGTCTTTTCTCCACGTTTCCAGGGTTGGTGTATACTGGTCAGGTGTCTTCTCCACGTTCCCAGTGTTGGTCTATACTGGTCAGGTCTCTTCTCCATGTTCCCAGTGTTGGTGTATACTGGTCAGGGCTCTTCTCCACGTTCCCAGTGTTGGTGTATACTGGTCAGGTCTCTTCTCCATGTTCCCAGTGTTGGTATATACTGGTCAGGTCTCTTCTCCTCGTTCCCAGTGTTGGTGTATACTGGTCAGGTCTTTTCTCCACGTTTCCAGTGTTGGTGTATACTGGTCAGGTGTCTTCTCCACGTTCCCAGTGTTGGTGTATACTGGTCAGGTCTCTTCTTCATGTTCCCAGTGTCAGTGTATACTGGTCAGGTCTCTTCTCCTCATTCCCAGTGTTGGTGTATACTGGTCAGGTCTCTTCTCCTCATTCGTTGTGTTTTTGTATACTGGTCAGGTCTTTTCTCCATGTTCCCAGTGTTGGTATATACTGGTCAGGTCTCTTCTCCACGTTCCCAGTGTTGGTGTATACTGGTCAGGTCTCTTCTCCACGTTCCCAGTGTTGGTGTATACTGGTCAGGTCTCTTCTCCACATTCCCAGTGTTGGTGTATACTGGTCAGGTCTCTTCTCCACATTCCCAGTGTTGGGGTATACTCGTCAGGTCTCTTCTCCACGTTCCCAGTGTTGGTGTATACTGGTCAGGTCTCTTCTCCACGTTCCCAGTGTTGGTGTATACTGGTCAGGTCTCTTCTCCATGTTTCCAGTTGTTAGGTCCGGGTGATGGTGGATCCTCTGGGCCGTGTACCGGACTCCCCCAGTGAGGCAACCTGGAGCTAACCCCTATACAGGGACTGTCCAGTCACCCCACCAGAGGGCCTAGGTACACGGTAGCCGGAGTACTAGCGGGACCGGGATAGCGTCCCTCAGGGAACGGGTAGAACGGAGTCTTTGGAGCCACAGAGGTCTTGGAGACAATTACGGGAGTCTGGTACGGGTGCCAGTTAGGAAGCTCAGGCGGGATCCGGGTTAGCTGGATGTGACGGGGAGGCAGCCAGGTGAAGCCGGGGATCACAGATGGGCACAGGCAGACGTAACGGTGGTGGAATTCCCCGCTGACGGACACTGGAGGACCTCTTGGCAATCCCGGATTCAGGAGCCGGTTACGGAGGCAGAGCAGGCTCTATGGAAGAGACAATATTAACACAGGCAAGGCACATGGGGACCTGGACTCCTAGCTTGCAGAACTCGTAGAGCAGGCGACGCCCTCCAGGCAGGAAGCTCCTAATATACCTGACCCTGACTGATGCAATATCCTGTTAGGGAGTGCTGGGCCTTTAAGAGGAGGTCAGTGACCGCACGCGCGCCCTAATGCGCATGCGCGACGCCCGGGTGCCGGAGGCCAGAGCAGGGAGTGGTGCCGAGGAGGATGTGTGGCTGGAGGCAGGGAACCCGGGGACCAGAGCGGTGAGTGAAGAACGACGTTGGAACCCGGGGAGCGTGACACCAGTGTTGGTGTATACTGGTCAGGTCTCTTCTCCATGTTCCCAGTGTTGGTGCATACTGGTCAGGTCTCTTCTCCACGTTCCCAGTGTTGGTGTATACTGGTCAGGTCTCTTCTCCATGTTCCCAGTGTTGGTGCATACTGGTCAGGTCTCTTCTCCACGTTCCCAGTGTTGGGGTATACTGGTCAGGTCTCTTCTCCACGTTCCCAGTGTTGGTGTATACTGGTCAGGTCTCTTCTCCACGTCCCCAGTGTTGGTGTATACTGGTCAGGTCTCTTCTCCACATTCCCAGTGTTGGAGTATACTGGTCAGGTCTCTTCTCCACGTTCCCAGTGTTGGTGTATACTGGTCAGGTCTCTTCTCCACATTCCCAGTGTTGGTGTATACTGGTCAGGTCTCTTCTCCACGTTCCCAGTGTTGGTGTATACTGGTCAGGTCTCTTCTCCACATTCCCAGTGTTGGTGTATACTGGTCAGGTCTCTTCTCCACATTCCCAGTGTTGGTATATACTGGTCAGGTCTCATCTCCACGTTCCCAGTGTTGGTGTATACTGGTCAGGTGTCTTCTCCACATTCCCAGTGTTGGTATATACTGGTCAGGTCTCATCTCCACGTTCCCAGTGTTGGTGTATACTGGTCAGGTGTCTTCGCCACGTTCCCAGTGTTGGTGTATACTGGTCAGGTCTCTTCATGTTCCCAGTGTTGGTGTATACTGGTCAGGTCTCTTCTCCACATTCCCAGTGTTGGTGTATACTGGTCAGGTCTCTTCTCCACATTCCCAGTGTTGGTATATACTGGTCAGGTCTCATCTCCACGTTCCCAGTGTTGGTGTATACTGGTCAGGTCTTTTCTCCACGTTCCCAGTGTTGGTGTATACTGGTCAGGTCTCTTCTACACGTTCCCAGTGTTGGGGTATACTGGTCAGGTCTCTTCTCCACGTTCCCAGTGTTGGTGTCTACTAGTCAGGTCTCTTCTCCATGTTCCCAGTGTTGGTGTATACTGGTCAGGTCTCTTCTCCACATTCCCAGTGTTGGTATATACTGGTCAGGTCTCATCTCCACGTTCCCAGTGTTGGTGTATACTGGTCAGGTCTTTTCTCCACGTTCCCAGTGTTGGTGTATACTGGTCAGGTCTCTTCTCCACGTTCCCAGTGTTGGGGTATACTGGTCAGGTCTCATCTCCACGTTCCCAGTGTTGGTGTATACTGGTCAGGTCTTTTCTCCACGTTCCCAGTGTTGGTGTATACTGGTCAGGTCTCTTCTCCACGTTCCCAGTGTTGGTGTATACTGGTCAGGTCTCTTCTCCACGGTCCCAGTGTTGGTGTATACTGGTCAGGTGTCTTCTCCATGTTGCCAGTGTTGGTGTCTACTGGTCAGGTCTCTTCTCCATGTTCCCAGTGTTGGTGTATACTGGTCAGGTTTCTTCTACATGTTCCCAGTGTTGGTGTATACTGGTCAGGTCTCTTCTCCACATTCCCAGTGTTAGTGTATACTGGTCAGGTCTCTTCTCCACGTTCCCAGTGTTGGTGTATACTGGTCAGGTCTCTTCTTCACGTTCCCAGTGTTGGTGTATACTGGTCAGGTTTCTTCTACATGTTTCCAGTGTTGGTGTATACTGGTCAGGTCTCTTCTCCACATTCCCAGTGTTGGTGTATACTGGTCAGGTCTCTTCTTCACGCTCCCAGTGTTGGTGTATACTGGTCAGGTCTCTTCTCCACGTTCCCAGTGTTGGTGTATACTGGTCAGGTCTCTTCTCCACGTTCCCAGTGTTGGTGTATAATGGTCAGGTTTCTTCTACATGTTCCCTGTGTTGGTGTCTACTGGTCAGGTCTCTTCACCACATTCCCAGTGTTGGTGTATACTGGTCAGGTCTCTTCTCCACATTCCCAGTGTTGGTGTATTCTGGTCAGGTCTCTTCTCCACGTTCCCAGTGTTGGTGTATACTGGTCAGGTCTCTTCTCCATGTTCCCAGTGTTGGTGTATACTGGTCAGGTCTCTTCTCCACGTTCCCAGTGTTGTGTATACTGGTCAGGTCTCTTCTCCACGTTACCAGTGTTGGTGTATACGGGTCAGGTCTGTTGTCCACTGTGAGGCAAATCCCGGGATATGAAGATGAATTATGACTCCAGTCATAATCCCTCATCACTCCCTGGCAGTGCCCCCTCCCTTCTTGTTCTCAGTGTTCCACTTACACCTCCATGGCCATGTCCTGTGATATGGAAATTAGGTGGCTTAGGGACAATGGACACAGGATGACTCCCTGCCGTGACCCTGTAGTGGGGGCTGCTAGCTAGTTAGCAAGGCTATGGAAATAGCCAGACAGAACGACTCCAGTAAAAAATGGTTCATATCTCGCAAGCCATATTTCCGATAAATATGGCAACCATAAAAATGGTGTCTCCGCATGCGGACGATGCCGGCACACCCTTTTTATGGGAGCAGGACATTGGGAAATGCCCCAGGCGTGATATCAGCCAATGGGGAACTGGCAGACAGGTCATGAGTCCCCTCGTTCTGTAGCTAAATTCATAACTGTCACAATGAGAGCATTGGCGTCCGCCTACGACGCTCCCAGGCAAAGTTATGGCCCATATTCCATGTTGTGGATTGTCCATAACTCAAGCCAGGGGTGGAGCAGTGCTCCCTCTGAGGTCACTAAGGTAGGAGGGGACCTGGATTTGCCCAGGTTGATAACCCTACTTCGGCCATTTTCCAGGGTTCTTTTCGCTGGGGGCACGTGTAGGAAACATCTGTGGGAAGGATCCTAGAAACCTGGGTACAGCGCCCCCCTGTGGCCAGACGCAACAAGGTAACTGCTGGAACTGTGTATGCCTGTTTGTAACCCATGCTTTGATTGTAACTGTACTCTGACATAACTGTATATTCTGTAGATTCCCTATTGTATATATTGTAGTTTCTAGTGTGCTTTAGGCTGATTAAATTATATAATTAATCTTGGGCTGTTCTGTTATCTCGATCTTGAATCCCACGTCTGTGTGTTCGGCTAATAGTTACCGTAAATCGGTTGGTGGCAGCGAATTGTGCCAAGGATTATTGTGGGGAGGCCAGTGAGATTCGGGGAGATTTTATATATTCCGCCCGCGGAGGTCGGGGGAATATATACCTTACTCTCACCGGGGACCCTTCAATAATCGGCATAAGTAGTATAGCGGCCTCCTTGCTTATTGTCGGGCAATTCCATAATTGGCCTGACTATAAGAGGGGCGCTAGAGAGCGCGTCACGTGCTCTGTCTGTCGGTCGGGAGGTATAAAGGAGGGGTGACCCCCACTTGTTACCCCCCGATTGTGACGTACTGGTAGCCAGCGCGGGGGATTTCTGAGTGACCCCCCCGGTGGTTTGTGACATATTGGTGGCATAGCGGTGGGATCGAGATAATAGTGTGTGTGAGTGTGAGACCCATACTCCCAGACACTAAAGACTGCCTGCAGCAGCTGTGGCTGCTGGGGTCTTCAGACTAGCTCAACACTAGAGTGTCAGAGTGCAGATACTGTAAGGTGTGTGGAGGCATCAGGTGTCAGTTCTGTGTCAGTGACCAAAAGTCTGCAAGAATGGCTGATGGCACCAGGAGCAGAGCTATGCAACTGGCCAATGCTAAGGCAGGAGCCGAAGAGAGGGAGGACGGTGCTGTGGACAGCAATGAGGAGGTTGCCCACGAGTCCTCCAGGAGCTCGACGCCAGAAAACCGTTCTGCCGAGGACATTGCGCAACCTGGCACTGCTGGACAAGATGAGGAGGAGCTCACCCAAGGTTCCTCAACGAGCCAGATGCCAGCCCTCCGCTCTGAAAGGGACAGTGAATCGCCTAGCTCTGCAGCGTGCCGCAGATCACCACGTGCCATTCCACCGAGCCTGGGAGGCTCGGATAGCCTTCTTCAAATGGCTATGGCCCTTCTCCAGGCTGGAGACCAGAAGGGCTACAAGGAACTCCTGGCAGAGCGCAGGGCAGAGCGGCAGGCAGCGCGTGACGCTGAGGCTGCGGAGCGGCACGCAGAGCGTGAGGCTGCGGAGCGAGAGCGGCAGGCAGCGCGTGAAGAGCGAGAGCGACAGGCAGACCGTGACTACCAGCTGCAGCTAGCTCAGCTCCGGCCCTCATCAGCCACATGTGACCTTCGAGACACCAAACTTCCAAAGGTCCGTGTTGAGGACTTCCCAGTGCTGGAGAAGGATGGAGACTTGGACTCTTTCTTGACTGCTTTTGAACGGACTTGCTTGCAGCACCATCTGGACAAGGACCAGTGGGCCAAATACCTGACCCCCCGTTTAAGGGGTAAGGCCCTGGATATCCTTGGGGACTTGCCTGCTGAGGCAGATCAGGGCTACGACACCATCAAGCGGGCCCTGATCCAACAGTACAACCTCACTCCAGAGTCCTACCGCAAGAAGTTCCGGAGCCTACAGAAGGGACCAAAGGACTCCTGGGCTGACCACCGGCGGGCACTTGCCCGAGCTGCCGACCACTGGACCCAAGGCCTGCAGCTTTCCACCGGACCGGAGATCCTGGACTTGTTCATCACGGAGCAACTCTTGTGGAACTGCCCTGAGGATCTCCGCCAGTTCATCCGAGACCAGAAGCCAAAGGGGTCCACGGCTACAGCTGCCCTTGCCGATGACTACACCAACAACCGGGCCCCTGAGGCCAGGAGAGCGGCCACCAGCAGCACCTGGAGAGGGGGTAAGATGAATTCTGCGACTGCCCCACCTGCCCCTAGACTGCAGGGGGTGTCCCCCTCAACTCCCCTCTCCAGGCCCGTGGCGGAACCAAGACGGTGCCACCAGTGCAACCTACCTGGACACTTCAAGGCCATGTGCCCTCAGCGTCCCAAGGCCCCGGCTCCGTCCCCGTCCCAAGGGCCGCCCAAGGTGTATTGTGTGGGTGGGGGTGGTGGTAGGTCCCTGGACAGCTTCCAACCTGTCACCGTCGGCCGGTCTGTGACCATAGGACTGCGAGACAGCGCCTCGGAGGTGACTCTGGTGCGGCCTGAGATGGTGTCCCCCCAAGACTTGATCCCTGGAAAAACCCTCGCTGTCTCCGGGATTGGAGGCACTGACCCGGCGCTGCCTGTTGCTGACATTTATGTGGACTGGGGCGCAGGGCGAGGGGTGAGGGAGGTGGGGGTAACTGATCGGATCCCTGCAAACGTGCTACTTGGGACAGATTTGGGGCAGATAACCTCCCAGTTTGGGCCCCAACCAAGGGCTGAACCTTCAGCCAGTACTGACATGCCTCCGGACAATGTTAATGTGTTATCTATGAATGATGTGAGAGAGGGGGGAGTGAACTCTGATATTTCTGCTTGCACAGACACCATAGACACACACGCAGCTGCAGCTGTGACAGGAGGGGAGGGGGTCAGAGAAAGGTGTGACAATGCCTCTACAAGTAACCAGCCTGTGAGCTGGGATCTGTTGCCCTCTGCAGGGATAAGCAGAGAGCAGGGTGCTGCAGGGGGAGGACCAGTGTGTGGGGTGGGGGCTACCACAGCAAATGTGGGGTCCCCAGAGATTTCACAGCGGGGTTCTGTTGCTGCAGGAGGGGAACAGGCAGGTGAGATTGGGGCCGGTCCAGGAGCGGAAGTGCTCCCAGGTAAGATCTCGGTGCATGGTTCCCCCACAACCGGGGTGTCAGGAAGCCAGGTAGGCCTGCCTGAACCGGCGACTTGGTCAGGAACGGAGGAGGAGCAGGCACGACCCACGGTCGCAGCGGCTGTGGCCGCTGTCACCCGCAGTGGGAGTGCTGGAAGCCAAGGGGCCTCCCGGAGGTCCGATAGCTCTTCCCCTTCTGACCAAGTGGCAGCCGAGTCAGGTGGAGGCCAGGACACAGGTCCCGGGGTACTGACTGAAGATGTGACAGTCTCGTCGATTCTGGCCACATCTAGTCAGGGGTTTCAGGCAGCGTTAGAAGCTGACGACAGCCTGAAAGCTCTTAAGGAGCAGGCGGCACAGCCTCCCTCGGACTCGGACCCGGAGCGAGTGGTCTGGGACCAAGGACGGCTGTACCGGGCCACGGTCCAGCAGGGTTCACCGGAGGCGTGGCCCAGGGACCGACAGTTGGTGGTACCCTATCCGTTCCGGACGGAGTTGTTGCGGATCGCACATGAGATTCCGATGGCCGGACACCTAGGGATCGCTAAGACCAAGGCCAGGTTAAACCAGCATTTCTACTGGCCAAAAATGGGGGCCGATGTGGCTGCCTACTGCCGTTCGTGTGAAACCTGTCAGAGAGTGGGGAAGGCGGGGCCACGCCCCAAAGCCCCACTAGTATCTCTGCCAATCATCGATGAGCCTTTCAGGAGGGTGGCTGTGGATCTGGTCGGCCCGCTGGCCATCCCCAGCAGCTCCGGGAAACGCTTCCTACTGACGGTAGTGGACTATGCCACCCGGTACCCAGAAGCAGTGGCCTTGTCGTCCATTCGGGCTGACAAGGTGGCCACCGCATTGCTGGAGATTTTCTCCCGAGTGGGTTTCCCCCAGGAAATGCTCACTGACCGGGGGACCCAATTCATGTCCCAGCTGATGGAGGCCCTCTGTAAGCAAGTCCAGGTGCGACATCTGGTGGCCAGCCCGTACCATCCACAGACTAATGGCCTGTGCGAGCGGTTCAATGGCACCTTAAAGCAGATGCTTAAGATGTTGGTCGACTCCCATGGGCGTGACTGGGAGCGGTATCTCCCACACCTGTTATTTGCTTACCGGGAGGTTCCACAGGCCTCAACAGGATTCTCACCGTTTGAGCTCCTGTACGGGCGACGTGTGCGGGGCCCCCTGGCTCTGGTGAAAGAGGCTTGGGAAGGGGATTTGGCCACCCCTGGAGTGTCGGTTATCGAGTATGTCATGCGCTTCCGGGACAAAATGCAGGCCTTGACGCAACTGGTACACGACAATATGGCTCAAGCCCAGGCCGATCAGAAGCGTTGGTACGACCAGAACGCTTGTGAGAGGACCTACCAAGTGGGTCAAAAGGTGTGGGTACTGGTCCCCGTACCACAGGACAAGCTTCAGGCAGCCTGGGAAGGCCCATACCTCGTGTACCAGCAGCTCAACCCTGTAACGTACCTGGTCACCCTGGACCCTGCCCGTGGAAGGCGGAAGCCCTTCCATGTGAACATGATGAAGGCACATCATGAGCGGGAGGCATGTGCGCTCCCCGTGTGCAACCTGCCCGAGGAGGGAGAAGCGGAAACCCTCTTGGATATGCTAGCCCAGGTTAGGGCAGGCGGATCCATTGAGGATGTGGAGGTAGGCCACCAGCTCTTGGAAGACCAACGGTCCCAGCTGTGGGCCACCCTCCTCCCCTTCCGGGGGTTGTTTACCAACCAGCCCGGAAGGACTGACTTGGCTGTCCATCACGTGGACACTGGGGATCATCCCCCGATCCGGCGTTCAGCATATCGGGTCTCCCTGGAGGTGCAGCAACACATGCGCCAGGAGATTGACGAGATGCTGAAGCTGGGGGTGATCCAGGCATCCAACAGCGCTTGGGCCTCGCCTGTAGTCCTCGTCCCTAAGAAGGACCGAACCACTCGGTTCTGCGTGGACTACAGGGGGCTCAATGCGGTCACGGTCGCCGATGCGTACCCAATGCCACGCATCGATGACCTGCTCGATCAGTTGGCCGGGGCTCAGTACCTGACCATCATGGATCTGAGCCGGGGATATTGGCAGATCCCCCTGACTCGCAAGGCCAGGGAACGCTCTGCCTTTATTACCCCATTTGGACTGTACGAGTCCACGGTGATGCCATTCGGGATGAGGAATGCCCCTGCCACTTTCCAGCGGATGGTCAACACCCTGCTCAAGGGACTTGAAGGGTACGCGGCCGCGTACCTGGATGACATTGCCGTCTTCAGTCCCACCTGGGAGGACCACCTAGAGCATCTAGCACAGGTGCTCAGGCGGATCCACCGGGCAGGTTTGACCATCAAGCCGGGAAAGTGTCAGCTGGCCATGAGCGAGGTCCAGTACCTCGGTCACCGGGTAGGTGGGAGAACACTGAAGCCCGAGCCTGAGAAAGTGGAAGCCATCGCATCCTGGCCCACCCCCAGGACCAAGAAGCAGGTGATGTCCTTCTTGGGGACCGCTGGGTACTATAGGAGGTTTGTTCCATGCTATAGTAGCCTGGCAAAGCCCTTGACGGACCTCACCAAGAAGAAGCTGCCCTCTGCAGTCGATTGGACAATGGACTGCGAGACAGCCTTCCGGGCCCTAAAGGACGCCCTGTCCAGCCCGCCCGTGCTACAGGCAGCCGACTTCACGCGGCCGTTTGTAGTACAGACCGACGCCAGTGACTTCGGCCTCGGTGCGGTGCTCAGCCAGGTGGACTCTGCGAGCCAAGAGCACCCAGTCTTGTACCTGAGCAGGAAGCTGTTACCAAGGGAAGTTGCCTATTCCACGATGGAGAAGGAGTGCCTGGCCATAGTGTGGGCCCTGCAGCGTCTGCAACCCTATCTATACGGGCGCCACTTCATCGTGGAGACGGACCACAATCCCCTCAGCTGGTTGCACACCGTCTCTGGGACGAATGGGCGATTGTTGCGATGGAGCCTTGCGCTCCAGCAATACAACTTCACCATTCGCCACAAAAGGGGCCGTGACCACGGTAACGCAGACGGGCTGTCCCGACAAGGAGAGGTCGCGGACGGGCGCACGGGGGAACACCGGAGTGTGCTGCCCCCTAGCGCCCTCAAAAGGGGGGAGGTGTGAGGCAAATCCCGGGATATGAAGATGAATTATGACTCCAGTCATAATCCCTCATCACTCCCTGGCAGTGCCCCCTCCCTTCTTGTTCTCAGTGTTCCACTTACACCTCCATGGCCATGTCCTGTGATATGGAAATTATGTGGCTTAGGGACAATGGACACAGGATGACTCCCTGCCGTGACCCTGTAGTGGGGGCTGCTAGCTAGTTAGCAAGGCTATGGAAATAGCCAGACAGAACGACTCCAGTAAAAAATGGTTCATATCTCGCAAGCCATATTTCCGATAAATATGGCAACCATAAAAATGGTGTCTCCGCATGCGGACGATGCCGGCACACCCTTTTTATGGGAGCAGGACATTGGGAAATGCCCCAGGCGTGATATCAGCCAATGGGGAACTGGCAGACAGGTCATGAGTCCCCTCGTTCTGTAGCTAAATTCATAACTGTCACAATGAGAGCATTGGCGTCCGCCTACGACGCTCCCAGGCAAAGTTATGGCCCATATTCCATGTTGTGGATTGTCCATAACTCAAGCCAGGGGTGGAGCAGTGCTCCCTCTGAGGTCACTAAGGTAGGAGGGGACCTGGATTTGCCCAGGTTGATAACCCTACTTCGGCCATTTTCCAGGGTTCTTTTCGCTGGGGGCACGTGTAGGAAACATCTGTGGGAAGGATCCTAGAAACCTGGGTACAGCGCCCCCCTGTGGCCAGACGCAACAAGGTAACTGCTGGAACTGTGTATGCCTGTTTGTAACCCATGCTTTGATTGTAACTGTACTCTGACATAACTGTATATTCTGTAGATTCCCTATTGTATATATTGTAGTTTCTAGTGTGCTTTAGGCTGATTAAATTATATAATTAATCTTGGGCTGTTCTGTTATCTCGATCTTGAATCCCACGTCTGTGTGTTCGGCTAATAGTTACCGTAAATCGGTTGGTGGCAGCGAATTGTGCCAAGGATTATTGTGGGGAGGCCAGTGAGATTCGGGGAGATTTTATATATTCCGCCCGCGGAGGTCGGGGGAATATATACCTTACTCTCACCGGGGACCCTTCAATAATCGGCATAAGTAGTATAGCGGCCTCCTTGCTTATTGTCGGGCAATTCCATAATTGGCCTGACTATAAGAGGGGCGCTAGAGAGCGCGTCACGTGCTCTGTCTGTCGGTCGGGAGGTATAAAGGAGGGGTGACCCCCACTTGTTACCCCCCGATTGTGACGTACTGGTAGCCAGCGCGGGGGATTTCTGAGTGACCCCCCCGGTGGTTTGTGACATATTGGTGGCATAGCGGTGGGATCGAGATAATAGTGTGTGTGAGTGTGAGACCCATACTCCCAGACACTAAAGACTGCCTGCAGCAGCTGTGGCTGCTGGGGTCTTCAGACTAGCTCAACACTAGAGTGTCAGAGTGCAGATACTGTAAGGTGTGTGGAGGCATCAGGTGTCAGTTCTGTGTCAGTGACCAAAAGTCTGCAAGAATGGCTGATGGCACCAGGAGCAGAGCTATGCAACTGGCCAATGCTAAGGCAGGAGCCGAAGAGAGGGAGGACGGTGCTGTGGACAGCAATGAGGAGGTTGCCCACGAGTCCTCCAGGAGCTCGACGCCAGAAAACCGTTCTGCCGAGGACATTGCGCAACCTGGCACTGCTGGACAAGATGAGGAGGAGCTCACCCAAGGTTCCTCAACGAGCCAGATGCCAGCCCTCCGCTCTGAAAGGGACAGTGAATCGCCTAGCTCTGCAGCGTGCCGCAGATCACCACGTGCCATTCCACCGAGCCTGGGAGGCTCGGATAGCCTTCTTCAAATGGCTATGGCCCTTCTCCAGGCTGGAGACCAGAAGGGCTACAAGGAACTCCTGGCAGAGCGCAGGGCAGAGCGGCAGGCAGCGCGTGACGCTGAGGCTGCGGAGCGGCACGCAGAGCGTGAGGCTGCGGAGCGAGAGCGGCAGGCAGCGCGTGAAGAGCGAGAGCGACAGGCAGACCGTGACTACCAGCTGCAGCTAGCTCAGCTCCGGCCCTCATCAGCCACATGTGACCTTCGAGACACCAAACTTCCAAAGGTCCGTGTTGAGGACTTCCCAGTGCTGGAGAAGGATGGAGACTTGGACTCTTTCTTGACTGCTTTTGAACGGACTTGCTTGCAGCACCATCTGGACAAGGACCAGTGGGCCAAATACCTGACCCCCCGTTTAAGGGGTAAGGCCCTGGATATCCTTGGGGACTTGCCTGCTGAGGCAGATCAGGGCTACGACACCATCAAGCGGGCCCTGATCCAACAGTACAACCTCACTCCAGAGTCCTACCGCAAGAAGTTCCGGAGCCTACAGAAGGGACCAAAGGACTCCTGGGCTGACCACCGGCGGGCACTTGCCCGAGCTGCCGACCACTGGACCCAAGGCCTGCAGCTTTCCACCGGACCGGAGATCCTGGACTTGTTCATCACGGAGCAACTCTTGTGGAACTGCCCTGAGGATCTCCGCCAGTTCATCCGAGACCAGAAGCCAAAGGGGTCCACGGCTACAGCTGCCCTTGCCGATGACTACACCAACAACCGGGCCCCTGAGGCCAGGAGAGCGGCCACCAGCAGCACCTGGAGAGGGGGTAAGATGAATTCTGCGACTGCCCCACCTGCCCCTAGACTGCAGGGGGTGTCCCCCTCAACTCCCCTCTCCAGGCCCGTGGCGGAACCAAGACGGTGCCACCAGTGCAACCTACCTGGACACTTCAAGGCCATGTGCCCTCAGCGTCCCAAGGCCCCGGCTCCGTCCCCGTCCCAAGGGCCGCCCAAGGTGTATTGTGTGGGTGGGGGTGGTGGTAGGTCCCTGGACAGCTTCCAACCTGTCACCGTCGGCCGGTCTGTGACCATAGGACTGCGAGACAGCGCCTCGGAGGTGACTCTGGTGCGGCCTGAGATGGTGTCCCCCCAAGACTTGATCCCTGGAAAAACCCTCGCTGTCTCCGGGATTGGAGGCACTGACCCGGCGCTGCCTGTTGCTGACATTTATGTGGACTGGGGCGCAGGGCGAGGGGTGAGGGAGGTGGGGGTAACTGATCGGATCCCTGCAAACGTGCTACTTGGGACAGATTTGGGGCAGATAACCTCCCAGTTTGGGCCCCAACCAAGGGCTGAACCTTCAGCCAGTACTGACATGCCTCCGGACAATGTTAATGTGTTATCTATGAATGATGTGAGAGAGGGGGGAGTGAACTCTGATATTTCTGCTTGCACAGACACCATAGACACACACGCAGCTGCAGCTGTGACAGGAGGGGAGGGGGTCAGAGAAAGGTGTGACAATGCCTCTACAAGTAACCAGCCTGTGAGCTGGGATCTGTTGCCCTCTGCAGGGATAAGCAGAGAGCAGGGTGCTGCAGGGGGAGGACCAGTGTGTGGGGTGGGGGCTACCACAGCAAATGTGGGGTCCCCAGAGATTTCACAGCGGGGTTCTGTTGCTGCAGGAGGGGAACAGGCAGGTGAGATTGGGGCCGGTCCAGGAGCGGAAGTGCTCCCAGGTAAGATCTCGGTGCATGGTTCCCCCACAACCGGGGTGTCAGGAAGCCAGGTAGGCCTGCCTGAACCGGCGACTTGGTCAGGAACGGAGGAGGAGCAGGCACGACCCACGGTCGCAGCGGCTGTGGCCGCTGTCACCCGCAGTGGGAGTGCTGGAAGCCAAGGGGCCTCCCGGAGGTCCGATAGCTCTTCCCCTTCTGACCAAGTGGCAGCCGAGTCAGGTGGAGGCCAGGACACAGGTCCCGGGGTACTGACTGAAGATGTGACAGTCTCGTCGATTCTGGCCACATCTAGTCAGGGGTTTCAGGCAGCGTTAGAAGCTGACGACAGCCTGAAAGCTCTTAAGGAGCAGGCGGCACAGCCTCCCTCGGACTCGGACCCGGAGCGAGTGGTCTGGGACCAAGGACGGCTGTACCGGGCCACGGTCCAGCAGGGTTCACCGGAGGCGTGGCCCAGGGACCGACAGTTGGTGGTACCCTATCCGTTCCGGACGGAGTTGTTGCGGATCGCACATGAGATTCCGATGGCCGGACACCTAGGGATCGCTAAGACCAAGGCCAGGTTAAACCAGCATTTCTACTGGCCAAAAATGGGGGCCGATGTGGCTGCCTACTGCCGTTCGTGTGAAACCTGTCAGAGAGTGGGGAAGGCGGGGCCACGCCCCAAAGCCCCACTAGTATCTCTGCCAATCATCGATGAGCCTTTCAGGAGGGTGGCTGTGGATCTGGTCGGCCCGCTGGCCATCCCCAGCAGCTCCGGGAAACGCTTCCTACTGACGGTAGTGGACTATGCCACCCGGTACCCAGAAGCAGTGGCCTTGTCGTCCATTCGGGCTGACAAGGTGGCCACCGCATTGCTGGAGATTTTCTCCCGAGTGGGTTTCCCCCAGGAAATGCTCACTGACCGGGGGACCCAATTCATGTCCCAGCTGATGGAGGCCCTCTGTAAGCAAGTCCAGGTGCGACATCTGGTGGCCAGCCCGTACCATCCACAGACTAATGGCCTGTGCGAGCGGTTCAATGGCACCTTAAAGCAGATGCTTAAGATGTTGGTCGACTCCCATGGGCGTGACTGGGAGCGGTATCTCCCACACCTGTTATTTGCTTACCGGGAGGTTCCACAGGCCTCAACAGGATTCTCACCGTTTGAGCTCCTGTACGGGCGACGTGTGCGGGGCCCCCTGGCTCTGGTGAAAGAGGCTTGGGAAGGGGATTTGGCCACCCCTGGAGTGTCGGTTATCGAGTATGTCATGCGCTTCCGGGACAAAATGCAGGCCTTGACGCAACTGGTACACGACAATATGGCTCAAGCCCAGGCCGATCAGAAGCGTTGGTACGACCAGAACGCTTGTGAGAGGACCTACCAAGTGGGTCAAAAGGTGTGGGTACTGGTCCCCGTACCACAGGACAAGCTTCAGGCAGCCTGGGAAGGCCCATACCTCGTGTACCAGCAGCTCAACCCTGTAACGTACCTGGTCACCCTGGACCCTGCCCGTGGAAGGCGGAAGCCCTTCCATGTGAACATGATGAAGGCACATCATGAGCGGGAGGCATGTGCGCTCCCCGTGTGCAACCTGCCCGAGGAGGGAGAAGCGGAAACCCTCTTGGATATGCTAGCCCAGGTTAGGGCAGGCGGATCCATTGAGGATGTGGAGGTAGGCCACCAGCTCTTGGAAGACCAACGGTCCCAGCTGTGGGCCACCCTCCTCCCCTTCCGGGGGTTGTTTACCAACCAGCCCGGAAGGACTGACTTGGCTGTCCATCACGTGGACACTGGGGATCATCCCCCGATCCGGCGTTCAGCATATCGGGTCTCCCTGGAGGTGCAGCAACACATGCGCCAGGAGATTGACGAGATGCTGAAGCTGGGGGTGATCCAGGCATCCAACAGCGCTTGGGCCTCGCCTGTAGTCCTCGTCCCTAAGAAGGACCGAACCACTCGGTTCTGCGTGGACTACAGGGGGCTCAATGCGGTCACGGTCGCCGATGCGTACCCAATGCCACGCATCGATGACCTGCTCGATCAGTTGGCCGGGGCTCAGTACCTGACCATCATGGATCTGAGCCGGGGATATTGGCAGATCCCCCTGACTCGCAAGGCCAGGGAACGCTCTGCCTTTATTACCCCATTTGGACTGTACGAGTCCACGGTGATGCCATTCGGGATGAGGAATGCCCCTGCCACTTTCCAGCGGATGGTCAACACCCTGCTCAAGGGACTTGAAGGGTACGCGGCCGCGTACCTGGATGACATTGCCGTCTTCAGTCCCACCTGGGAGGACCACCTAGAGCATCTAGCACAGGTGCTCAGGCGGATCCACCGGGCAGGTTTGACCATCAAGCCGGGAAAGTGTCAGCTGGCCATGAGCGAGGTCCAGTACCTCGGTCACCGGGTAGGTGGGAGAACACTGAAGCCCGAGCCTGAGAAAGTGGAAGCCATCGCATCCTGGCCCACCCCCAGGACCAAGAAGCAGGTGATGTCCTTCTTGGGGACCGCTGGGTACTATAGGAGGTTTGTTCCATGCTATAGTAGCCTGGCAAAGCCCTTGACGGACCTCACCAAGAAGAAGCTGCCCTCTGCAGTCGATTGGACAATGGACTGCGAGACAGCCTTCCGGGCCCTAAAGGACGCCCTGTCCAGCCCGCCCGTGCTACAGGCAGCCGACTTCACGCGGCCGTTTGTAGTACAGACCGACGCCAGTGACTTCGGCCTCGGTGCGGTGCTCAGCCAGGTGGACTCTGCGAGCCAAGAGCACCCAGTCTTGTACCTGAGCAGGAAGCTGTTACCAAGGGAAGTTGCCTATTCCACGATGGAGAAGGAGTGCCTGGCCATAGTGTGGGCCCTGCAGCATCTGCAACCCTATCTATACGGGCGCCACTTCATCGTGGAGACGGACCACAATCCCCTCAGCTGGTTGCACACCGTCTCTGGGACGAATGGGCGATTGTTGCGATGGAGCCTTGCGCTCCAGCAATACAACTTCACCATTCGCCACAAAAGGGGCCGTGATCACGGTAACGCAGACGGGCTGTCCCGACAAGGAGAGGTCGCGGACGGGCGCACGGGGGAACACCGGAGTGTGCTGCCCCCTAGCGCCCTCAAAAGGGGGGAGGTGTGAGGCAAATCCCGGGATATGAAGATGAATTATGACTCCAGTCATAATCCCTCATCACTCCCTGGCAGTGCCCCCTCCCTTCTTGTTCTCAGTGTTCCACTTACACCTCCATGGCCATGTCCTGTGATATGGAAATTAGGTGGCTTAGGGACAATGGACACAGGATGACTCCCTGCCGTGACCCTGTAGTGGGGGCTGCTAGCTAGTTAGCAAGGCTATGGAAATAGCCAGACAGAACGACTCCAGTAAAAAATGGTTCATATCTCGCAAGCCATATTTCCGATAAATATGGCAACCATAAAAATGGTGTCTCCGCATGCGGACGATGCCGGCACACCCTTTTTATGGGAGCAGGACATTGGGAAATGCCCCAGGCGTGATATCAGCCAATGGGGAACTGGCAGACAGGTCATGAGTCCCCTCGTTCTGTAGCTAAATTCATAACTGTCACAATGAGAGCATTGGCGTCCGCCTACGACGCTCCCAGGCAAAGTTATGGCCCATATTCCATGTTGTGGATTGTCCATAACTCAAGCCAGGGGTGGAGCAGTGCTCCCTCTGAGGTCACTAAGGTAGGAGGGGACCTGGATTTGCCCAGGTTGATAACCCTACTTCGGCCATTTTCCAGGGTTCTTTTCGCTGGGGGCACGTGTAGGAAACATCTGTGGGAAGGATCCTAGAAACCTGGGTACAGCGCCCCCCTGTGGCCAGACGCAACAAGGTAACTGCTGGAACTGTGTATGCCTGTTTGTAACCCATGCTTTGATTGTAACTGTACTCTGACATAACTGTATATTCTGTAGATTCCCTATTGTATATATTGTAGTTTCTAGTGTGCTTTAGGCTGATTAAATTATATAATTAATCTTGGGCTGTTCTGTTATCTCGATCTTGAATCCCACGTCTGTGTGTTCGGCTAATAGTTACCGTAAATCGGTTGGTGGCAGCGAATTGTGCCAAGGATTATTGTGGGGAGGCCAGTGAGATTCGGGGAGATTTTATATATTCCGCCCGCGGAGGTCGGGGGAATATATACCTTACTCTCACCGGGGACCCTTCAATAATCGGCATAAGTAGTATAGCGGCCTCCTTGCTTATTGTCGGGCAATTCCATAATTGGCCTGACTATAAGAGGGGCGCTAGAGAGCGCGTCACGTGCTCTGTCTGTCGGTCGGGAGGTATAAAGGAGGGGTGACCCCCACTTGTTACCCCCCGATTGTGACGTACTGGTAGCCAGCGCGGGGGATTTCTGAGTGACCCCCTCGGTGGTTTGTGACATCCACGTTCCCAGTGTTGGTGTATACTGGTCAGGTCTGTTCTCCACGTTCCCAGTGTTGGTGTATACTGGTCAGGTCTCTTCTCCACGTTCCCAGTGTTGGTGTATACTGGTCAGGTCTGTTCTCCACGTTCCCAGTGTTGGTGTATACTGGTCAGGTCTCTTCTCCACATTCCCAGTGTTGGTGTATACTGGTCAGGTCTCTTCTCCACATTCCCAGTGTTGGTATATACTGGTCAGGTCTCTTCTCCATGTTCCCAGTGTTGGTGTATACTGGTCAGGTCTCTTCTCCACGTTCCCAGTGTTGGTATATACTGGTCAGGTCTCTTCTCCACTTTCTCAGTGTTGGTGTTGTAGCAGGGTGGGGGTCCCCCAGGACTACAAAGACGCAGTGACTCGAATAGTCCGATCCAAACAGCTTTATTGTCCTCGCTGTACAGGCAAAGTCACCCGGAACACAGCCGGGTTATGCACCGTCCATACGGGTCCCCGTCACACAGGCACCCCTTGCCGTAGGAGACGGTCTTACGATGCCCCGTTCGGCTGTTCCAGGAGGACTCACAGACTTATAATCGCTCCACGCAAACCTGGAGCTTTTCCAGGCTTCCGGCTCTGCAGCTTACAGAGCAGACTCTATTACAAGTTCATAGTGGAAGTTTAACCACTTTCCTTACTCTCTGGCACCTGGTAGCAGACACCTCTAGCTGAGGTTCCTTCTCGGCCCCAGGGCCCTCTGCAGACCACGGGTCTGTGTCTCCTCCAGGAGAGGCTCGGCCTTACAGCCCTGGTCTGGCTGCACTCACCTCAGTCTTAATATCGGAGCCCTGTGCTCAGCCTCCACACAGGTTGCTCCATGCAGAGCTCTCGGCTCTGCTCTCACTCTCTCCCAGCACACACGCTGGAAGTCTACAGCTAGTCTCTAACTAGACTGCCCTAGACACACTCCACCCAGGTTCTGAGACTGGATCGCTTTAACCCCTCGAGCCACACCCACAGGTGGAGGTCTGTGATTCTCAGCCCTGCCCAGCACCTTGGGATTATTAAAGGCAACCTGACCCTTATGTGCAGCAAGAATCCTTTGTGGACTACAAGTCCCATAGCAACCTCTTCCGTTTAGATATCGCAGGTACCTTCTCCACTGTGACATATAGCGACCATTTACCACATTGGTGGTCGCTACCTCACATATCCCCACCCTCTGTTCAAACTTGTAGGGTTGAACACTCGATACCCCACAGGTGCCCCGAGACAGGGCATCAGGGCCACTGTGCGCTAACAGGCAAGAGGGTCCTTTAGGACACCCTCGAGCTCCTGTTCCTGCCAGACCGTCTGTCACCAAACCCTGCACAGGAAACCCACTTCTCAGACATGGTCCCCGGCCAGACCCATCCCTCCAAGGCTGTCGCCCATGGTCTGTGGAAGAGGGAGACTCCCCCTTAGTCGGCACCATCGTCCTGTCAGTCCCTGAGCTAACCTGACCACTAGAGGCCTCACTATCGAGGGGCCTCTGCAGGGAGATGATAGAAGAGACGCCATAACTAGGACCTCCGCATGAGCCGTTCACAGATCTCTCGTGGGCTCTTCTTCCCGGGCATCTTCGTCTGGGTCTCGGATAGCGTACTCTCTTGTCAGCGTCTTTGGCTAACGCTGCAGCACTCCTTTCATTCAGTCCTTCAGATTGTGTCTCGCAGGACGGAGACCCTTCAGAGTCCGTACTATAGCCTGATAAATATCCGAGTCCTCTGTGACCTCGACTCATTTTATCAACAGACTTTCTTTCGCCCTCTGAGGTAACCCGTTCATCGAGCGGGCTACCTTCCTCTTCGGGGCCATAGCCCCTATATGGTCGCCATCCCACACCAACTTGGCGGTGTTGGTTCGCAATTCTCTGTCTTTCTAAATTCAACTGGTGTAAGTCATCCAAGTATCCCAGGTGGTATTCTAGGAGGACTCGTATATCTGCAACACACTCTGTCGTTCCCGCAATGGCACCGGGAACCATGCCGACTTCACAGGGTATCCTGGCTTCATTATGAATATCAATTCTAAAGCGGGCTTTACACGCTACGACATCGCTAATGCGGAGTCGTTGGGGTCACGGAATTCGTGACGCACATCCGGCCGCATTAGCGATGCCGTTGCGTGTGACACCGATAAGCGATTTTGCATCGTTGCAAAAACGTGCAAAATCGCTAATCGGCGACACGGGGGTCCATTCTCAAATCTCGTTACTGCAGCAGTAACGAGGTTGTTCCTCGTTCCTGCGGCAGCACACATCGCTGCGTGTGACGCCGCAGTAACGAGGAAGCTCTCCTTACCTGCCTCCCGGCCGCTATGAGGAAGGAAGGAGGTGGGCGGGATGTTACGTCCCGCTCATCTCCGCCCCTCCGCTGCTATTGGGCGGCGGTTCAGTGACGTTTCAGTGACGTCGCTGTGACGCCGCACGGACCGCCCCCTTAGAAAGGAGGCGGTTCGCCGGTCACAGCGACGTCGCCGGACAGGTATGTGTGACGGCTGTGGGCGATGTTGTGCGGCACGGGCAGCGATATGCCCGTGTCGCGCAACAGATGGGGGCGGCTACCCACACTAGCGATATCGGGACCGATATCGCAGTGTGTAAAGTAGCCTTTACTCTCGTCACGCCGGTTTTATCAACCATCTCCTGCATGGCTCTTCCATGTCGTCCAATAAGCCTCATAACCATCTCTTTGGGCACTTGGATGCTCTCTTCAACAAACTCCAATAACCGTCGAGCTGTCTTCACCGCTTCTGCAGTTTTTCCATAGATACGGAAGGTTCCGCTGTCTTTTTCGAAGTGTACAGCTGTAACCCCTGGAACCTCCCTGGCTTGCTTAATGTTACTTCTTAGCGCTCTCAATGCCAGCCCGATCAATGTTGTCTTCACAACCACCACTTCTTGAAACCCTGTGGTCAGCTGCGCCAAGCGTCTGGCATCTGCATCCTTCCTGGCAGTGATGAGCCACTTCGTACGAAGACACCGGAGGTGCATGTCACTTAGGATGGCCACTCGCTTCTTTGTGACGTCACTAAAAGAGCACACCACCAACCGATTAGTCTCTGCGGCAAAGTACACTTTACAGGCCCCTACTGCCTTCTGGAATCTCTCATGCACCCTCTCACTGGCACAGGCTTCTTTTAAGTCTTCCGGCACGTCTATCCAGCACTTGAAGACTGGATTGCTTCCTTCACTGTCAAGGACACTAGACTGTTCCTGAGGTCTCTTGTCTTCCTCTTGGGTCTCTGCAGTGTCACCCTCTGCATTCTCTTGGGCATTTACAGCATCACCTTCTACCAGGGTGTCACGCCCTTCAGCACGGTACTCTGTTCTTCTTAGAACCTTGGCACCATTTTCAACATTCAGCACCTCAACACTGGGTAGCTTACCGGTCCGCTCACCAGGACTTTTGTGGATTTGTACTCCACCAACACTGTCTAGGTTTACTTCTCCTATATTACTCTGTAGGATGTCATCTCCTACAGCGCTTTCATCTGACAGACCACCAGCTTCATGCTTGGAAAGTATAGAAGACACCGCCATTACTTCTTTGGTCGGTTCTTTCCCTGCAATTTCACCCTGCTGAATTCCGTCGTTACAATGTGTCAGTTCCAGCACAGACACATCTTTCTTTTGCATGATTTTGCTGTCCGACTCTACATCAGCGGTTGCTATCGGCAACGTGCCTTTCTCAACCTTCTCTGCACACTCAGATTCTGGAAGGGAATCCGCACTGTGGGCAGAAATACACAACACTGTCTCTACCTGGTCCATATTATCTGAGGTTGTAGCTTGCTTCGCCCCTCTGCGCCTGTTGCGCCCTCGGCGACTGGAGGAGGATTTCCCCTCTTTGCTCATCAGTCTGTCACTGTACTCATTTGTCTCTTTAGTAACGTCAGTGTCGATTCTGGAGTCGTCGTCACTCCCCCTGGTGTTCTGGACTACCACGTCCCCACTTAACCAGGTGTCGGACCCCTTGTCTGGAACTCTCCCGTTTTTAACTGTCACACTATCATTTGTTACTTTAACGGTCATGTTACTAAGTTGAGCATGTCCCCCATTATCTTTGGTCACCCCTAACTTAGGACTGTCCTTACGTGGAGGTACCTCCTCCTCAGTGTACCTCAATGTCCCACCGGGAACCTGTATACCCTCTTGCGGAAAAGAGGCTTCCGTAGGCGGGAGCCGACTTATTCCTGTGCAATCGGTCCCGGACTCTGTCTTCCATAAGTCCCGAAAGAACTCAAAGTCCTGTCCTATGATAACCGGACATAGCAGATCTGGAGCTACACCCACATCAGGGCACCCCATACGTTTGGCCGTCTGAATCATCACCCTGGCCAGAGGATATTCTTTAGTGATCCCATGCACACAACGTCCTTCTATTGTCCTACCCACCAAAAAATGGAGATCGGACATGGGTCTCACTAAGGTCAACTGGCTACCCGGGTCTAACAGACCAGACACACTTAGCCCATTCAAGTCCACTGAGCACTTCTGTGGCCTCACATCGGATGGATAGCCTATACCGCAGGTAGGACATAGGTAAGGCAAATCCCATTGCCCCTTGCTATAGTCCCTCTGTTCGGATTTTGAATGCTCCACCCCCTTGTGGATCACCACCGCTTTCTGGGGTCCCGCCCCCTGTTGGGTAACTACCCCGTTCCGGGCCTCCGCCCCCGTTTGGGCAACCACCCCTTTTTGGGACTCCGCCCCCTTTTGGACAACCACCCCTTTTTGGGACTCCACCCCCTTTTGGGGTTTCCATGCAATGTCTTTAGCCCCCAGTTCACGCTGTTCGCCCTTATCTCCCTGGGCACCCAGTGTCTATACTGGCCCCCGAAGGGAACGCTCAAACTGGTTCATGGCTGCGACATCGCTACACTCTGACAGCTCCTGCTGTTCCACCATGTCCACAGGGACCATTCCCTCTTTTTGGCTTTCAGCCCCTACTGCTGTCGCTGGACCTCCTGGCCCATGCTGTTGGTGCTGCTGACTCTGTAGCAGCTGGTTCAGGAGCTCCTCCAAGCTTTCCGGGTTGTACCGCCTGTACAACCAGGGTCTCCAGCCTGTGGTGTATCACTGCTCACCAAGCAGGGCCTCGCAATTCCGGCTGGCCTGGAACCTCCAGTCACTGGTCTCTCGCCACTGCAGACCCACTGATTCACCACCAGCAGCTGGAGCACGCTGTCCCTGTTCGTGGACCCGCCGATCCACCGCCAGCTGCTTGAGTGCGCAGACAATTTTCGTGGACCCGCCGATCCACCGCAAACCGTTTCAAAAAGTTTTCGTGGACCCGCCGATCCACAGCAAGCAGTCCGTATCCACAGGAATATGTCCTATGCCGTTGCCCCTAGCAACCAGGCTGCATGCCCGCATTCTCCACCATAATGTAGCGGGGTGGGGGTCCCCCAGGACTACAAAGACGCAGTGACTCGAATAGTCCGATCCAAACAGCTTTATTGTCCTCGCTGTACAGGCAAAGTCACCCGGAACACAGCCGGGTTATGCACCGTCCATACGGGTCCCCGTCACACAGGCACCCCTTGCCGTAGGAGATGTTCTTACGGTGCCCCGTTCGGCTGTTCCAGGAGGACTCACAGACTTATAATCGCTCCACGCAAACCTGGAGCTTTTCCAGGCTTCCTGCTCTGCAGCTTACAGAGCAGACTCTATTACAAGTTCATAGAGGAAGTTTAACCACTTTCCCCACTCTCTGGCACCTGCCAGTAGACACCTCTAGCTGAGGTTCCTTCTCGGCCCCAGGGCCCTCTGCAGACCCCTGGGTCTGTGTCTCCTCCAGGAGAGGTTCGGCCCTACAGCCCTGGTCTGGCTGCACTCACCTCAGTCTCGACTCGGACTTAATATCGGACCCCTGTGCTCGGCCTCCACACAGGTTGCTCCCTGCAGAGTTCTCGGCTCTGCTCTCACTCTCTCCCAGCACACACGCTGGAAGTCTAGAGCTAGTCTCTAAGGCTGCTTTCACACCTCCGGCTTTTGCAATGCGGCACAATCCGGCACTTTGCAGGAAAACCGCAACCGTTTTTTTTTTGCTGCCGGTTGAGTTTTTCCTGCATAGACTTTAATTAGTGCCGCATTGTGCCGCAGGGGCTTGCGTTCGGTCCGGCTTTTGCCGCATGCGGCAGATTTAGCCGATGCGGCGGCCGGATGGAACGTTCCCTGGCACGTTTTTTGCTCCGGCAAAAAAAACCGCATCGCGCCGCATCCAGCCGATGCGGCGCTTTTCCCAATGCATCCCTATGGATGCCGGATGCGGCGCGATGCGGCAAAAACCGCATCCGGCCGCCGCATGCGGTTTTTGCCACTGCGCATGCTCAGTAGCATGCCGCAAGCGGCAAAAACCGGACCGGCCGCATGTAAAAAACTTATGCAAAGGATGCGGTGTTTTCACCGCATCCGTTGCATAGGCTTCACAGCCGGATTGAGCCGCAGAGCTCAAGCCGGATGTGTGAAAGTAGCCTAACTAGACTGCCCTAGACACACTCCACCCAGGTTCTGAGACTGGATTGCTTTAACCCCTCGAGCCACACCCACAGGTGGAGGTCTGTGATTCTCAGCCCTGCACAGCACCTTGGGATTATTAAAGGGAACCTGACCCTTATGTGCAGCAAGAATCCTTTGTGGACTACAAGTCCCATAGCAACCTCTTCCGTTTAGATATCGCAGGTACCTTCTCCACTGTGACATATAGCGACCATTTACCACATTGGTGGTCGCTACCTCACAGTGTATACTGGTCAGGTCAGGTCTCTTCTCCACATTCCCAGTGTTGGTTTATACTGGTCAGGTCTATTCTCCATGTTCCCAGTGTTGGTGTATACTGGTCAGGTCTCTTCTCCATGTTCCCAGTGTTGGTGTATACTGGTCAGGTCTTTTCTCCACGTTCCCAGTGTTGGTGTATACTGGTCAGGTCTCTTCTCCATGTTCCCAGTGTTGGTGTATACTGGTCACGTCTCTTCTCCATGTTCCCAGTGTTGGTGTATACTGGTCAGGTCTCTTCTCCACGTTGCCAGTGTTGGTGTATACTGGTCAGGTCTCTTCTCCACGTTCCCAGTGTTGGTGTATACTGGTCAGGTCTCTTCTCCACGTTCCCAGTGTTGGTGTATACGGGTCAGGTCTCTTCTCCACGTTCCCAGTGTTGGTGTATACTGGTCAGGTCTCTTCTCCACGTTCCCAGTGTTGGTGTATACGGGTCAGGTCTATTCTCCACGTTCCCAGTGTTGGTGTATACTGGTCAGGTCTCTTCTCCACGTTCCCAGTGTTGGTGTATACTGGTCAGGTCTCTTCTCCATGTTCCCAGTGTTGGTGTATACTGGTCAGGTCTATTCTTCATGTTCCCAGTGTTGGTGTATACTGGTCGGGTCTCTTCTCCATGTTCCCAGTGTTGGTGTATACTGGTCAGGTCTCTTCTCCACGTTCCCAGTGTTGGTGTATACTGGTCAGGTCTCTTCTCCACGTTCCCAGTGTTGGTGTATACTGGTCGGGTCTCTTCTCCATGTTCCCAGTGTTGGTGTATACTGGTCAGGTCTCTTCTCCACGTTCCCAGTGTTGGTGTATACTGGTCAGGTCTCTTCTCCATGTTCCCAGTGTTGGTGTATACTGGTCAGGTCTATTCTTCATGTTCCCAGTGTTGGTGTATACTGGTCAGGTGTCTTCTTCACGTTCCAGTGTTGGTGTATACTGGTCAGGTCTCTTCTCCACATTCCCAGTGTTGTGTATACTGGTCAGGTCTCTTCTCCATGTTCCCAGTGTTGGTGTATACTGGTCAGGTCTCTTCTCCACATTCCCAGTGTTGGTTTATACTGGTCAGGTCTATTCTCCACGTTCCCAGTGTTGGTGTATACTGGTCAGGTCTCTTCTCCACGTTCCCAGTGTTGGTGTATACGGGTCAGGTCTCTTCTCCACGTTCCCAGTGTTGGTGTATACTGGTCAGGTCTATTCTTCATGTTCCCAGTGTTGGTGTATACTGGTCAGGTGTCTTCTTCACGTTCCAGTGTTGGTGTATACTGGTCAGGTCTCTTCTCCACATTCCCAGTGTTGTGTATACTGGTCAGGTCTCTTCTCCATGTTCCCAGTGTTGGTGTATACTGGTCAGGTCTCTTCTCCATGTTCCCAGTGTTGGTGTATACTGGTCAGGTCTCTTCTCCATGTTCCCAGTGTTGGTGTATACTGGTCAGGTCTCTTCTCCACATCCCCAGTGTTGGTGTATACTGGTCAGGTCTCTTCTCTACGTTCCCAGTGTTGGTGTATACAGGTCAGGTCTATTCTCCACGTTCCCAGTGTTGGTGTATACTGGTCAGGTTTCTTCTCCACATTCCCAGTGTTGGTGTATACTGGTCAGGTCTCTTCTCCATGTTCCCAGTGTTGGTGTATACTGGTCAGGTCTCTTCTCCATGTTCCCAGTGTTGGTGTATACTGGTCAGGTCTCTTCTCCACGTTCCCAGTGTTGGTATATACTGGTCAGGTCTCTTCTCCATGTTCCCAGTGTTGGTGTATACTGGTCAGGTCTCTTCTCCACGTTTCCAGTGTTGGTGTATACTGATCAGGTCTCTTCTCCACGTTCCCAGTGTTGGTGTATACTGGTCAGGTCTCTTCTCCACGTTCCCAGTGTTGGTGTATACTGGTCAGGTCTCTTCTCCACATTCCCAGTGTTGGTGTATACTGGTAAGGTCTCTTCTCCACGTTACCAGTGTTGGTGTATACTGGTCAGGTCTCTTCTCCACGTTCCCAGTGTTGGTATATACTGGTCAGGTCTCTTCTCCATGTTCCCAGTGTTGGTGTATACTGGTCAGGTCTCTTCTCCACGTTTCCAGTGTTGGTGTATACTGATCAGGTCTCTTCTCCACGTTCCCAGTGTTGGTGTATACTGGTCAGGTGTCTTCTCCACATTCCCAGTGTTGGTGTATACTGGTCAGGTCTCTTCTCCACGTTCCCAGTGTTGGTATATACTGGTCAGGTCTCTTCTCCACGTTCTCAGTGTTGGTGTATACTGGTCAGGTCTCTTCTCCACGTTCCCAGTGTTGGTATATACTGGTCAGGTCTCTTCTCCATGTTCCCAGTGTTGGTGTATACTGGTCAGGTCTCTTCTCCACGTTTCCAGTGTTGGTGTATACTGATCAGGTCTCTTCTCCACGTTCCCAGTGTTGGTGTATACTGGTCAGGTGTCTTCTCCATGTTCCCAGTGTTGGTGTATACTGGTCAGTTCTCTTCTCCACGTTCCCAGTGTTGGTGTATACTGGTCAGGTCTCTTCTCCACGTTTCCAGTGTCGGTATATACTGGTCAGTTCTCTACTCCAGTGTCGGTGTATACTGGTCAGGTCTCTTCTCCAGTGTCGGTGTATACTGGTCAGGGCTCTTCTCTCCACTGCCAGATGTCACCAGAACTGATAGACCTTGTGATGAGCGACTTGTAGAGTCTGATATTTTGCCTGGACGTCACCTCTTGGCTTTTGAATGGATGGACGGACTTCATGTCCTATTCTTCCTGCTGTCATGGCCTCACATGATGCAGTTTGGCAATTTTCTTGACTATCAATGATCTGGAAGATGCGGCTTCCCTTTTCTTGGGAAATCTTCTTCATGGCTGCTCTTGATTGGTACCCATGACCTTTCACTTGGGAATACACCTAATAACACACTGAGCTATTAGGGAATGTGAAAACAGGTTGTGATTTGTAGTATACAGGAAGAAAAAGATTTTTACAACACAGCAAAACAGTAACAATGCAGTGACATGACAAGAATTCCCTCGACCATCCTGCTCCCCTCCCCCTCCAGGGACGCCAGCACACTCACCCTCATGGCTGGTCAGCGGTGGCTGCTCCATCCCCAGTCCCTGTTATTGCCTCTGGGGCCTGCGCATGCCACAGAGGCATCCTGGGAGTGCTGTTAGGGCACATGCACTTTTTCTTAAAGGGCCAGTACGCCATAACCTGGCGATAACTAGGAAGTCTATGGCTGATAGGCATCAGGTATTTAATGTACCCTCCCCATAAGGTCTTTTTTTCCAGTTATCAAGTCCCTAAGTGCAACTGCTGTTCAGTGTATAGTATCTTGTGAAATTTGGCTCCATTTTTATTACTGTACATTTAGGTGTTACTTTGTTTAAATTTAGTTGAGGGTTATCCAGTTTATTCTGTCATTGTCTCGTTATACTTTATTTTGATGTTTTTAACTAATACAATTTACTGGTTGTATATATCACATAGGAGACACTAAGACTGCTGTATATACATCACATAGGAGACACCAAGACTGCTGTATATACATCACATAGGAGACACCAAGACTGCTGTATATACAGTACAGACCAAAAGTTTGGACACACCTTGTCATCTCTAGAGCAACTGTTAAGAGGAAACTTTGTGCAGCAGGCCTTCATGATAAAATAGCTGCTAGGAAACCACTGCTAAGGACAGGCAACAAGCAGAAGAGAGTTGTTTGGGCTAAAGAACACAAGGAATGGACATTAGACCAGTGGAAAGTCTTCATTACTTACCGGTAACAGGATTTTCATGAGCCCATGACAGCACCACCTGAGAGAGAGGTCCGCCCCTTCAGGACAGGAAACCCACTGAAATAAAAAGGCGGTACCTCTCTACCGCATCAGTTGGTTTACAGAGCATGAGAGCCACGCCCAACAAGGTTAATTAACCACCACGAAAGGAAGAGGAGGATAAGGAGAACACCACTAACACTAACACTCCCCGAAGGGTGACCACAACCAGTGAATAAGGGGGGAACTAAGGGTGCTGTCATGGGCTCATGAAAATCCTGTTACCGGTAAGTAACGAAGAATTTTCCCCCTCGCCCATGACAGCACCACCTGAGAGATTAACAGAGATCTACCACCTTAGGGAGGGACCACCGCCTGTAACACTCGTCTTCCAAAGGACAGGTCAGTTGTGGAGGATAAGTCCAGTCTATAATGGTGAAAGAAAGTAGAAGGGGATGACCAAGTAGCCGCCCGACAGATCTGTTCAATGGAGGCATCCGCCCTTTCCGCCCAAGAGGTAGAGGCGGATCTAGTGGAATGCGCCCTGACACCCCCTTCCCCCGGGAAGAGGAATGCCCTTGGCCGAGTACGCAAGGGAGATAGCGTCTCTAATCCATCTAGCAAGGGTAGATTTTGTAGCCCCCTTGCCCTTAGAAGCCCCCTGGAAAGTGATGAACAACGACTGAGCCCTCCCCCATTCACTAGTCCTATCAAGGTATGTGACCAGGGCCCTCCTGACATCCAGAGTGTGGAGCCTGGCCTCTTTAGCATTGTTCGAGGGGTCACACAGGGAGGGGAGTACAATCTCCTGGGTACGGTGAAAGGTACTTGCTACCTTAGGAAGATAACCCGGATCAGTGCGCAACACCACTCTATCCCCCAAGACCTGCAGGTAGGGGTGAACTATCGACAACGCCTGGAGGTCACTCACCCGCCTAGCCGATGTGAGGGCAACTAGAAGAAAAACCTTCAGGGTTAAATGCTTCAAGGAAACCTCCCCCAAGGGTTCAAAGGGCGGCTCCGTGAGTGCGTCAAGGACAAGGTTAAGGTCCCAAGGGGGAACGCAGGGAGTATGTGCCAGCCCCGCCCTAGCCTGGGAGCAAATAAACCTAGACACCCATCTATCCTGAGCAAGGCTGAGATTAAACAAAGCCCCTAGGGCTGAGACTTGCACCTTGAGAGTACTGGTGGAGAGACCCAACTCCACCCCTCTCTGGAGGAACTCGAGTATGGACGGGATGGGAGGTGGGTCCTCTGCCCGAACGCCGGTCTGGAGGAGAAAACGCTTCCACACCCGCCCATATATGGCCGTAGTCACTGGCTTCCTACTACCGAGAAGGGTACTGTTACGTCTGGGTGGTGGAAACTCTGGACCGTACACCGGTTTCCCTTGAGGAGGCAGCCAGGCCGGTCACCCCGCCAGAGGATCTTGATGCATGGCAGCCGAAGCACTATTGGTAGCCAGACAGTCCGTAGGGGAGCTGGAAAGGTGGATGTTGCTGAACACACGGAGTTCTGGACGGTAGTCCGGGTGACGAGGCTCAGGGTCCAAGGCCGGGTTGAAGGGCCAGGCGGGATCCGGAACCTGCTGAGCGATGGGACGGGTCACCCAACGGAGCCAGGGACTGGAGACTGGCGGAGCTGCAGAGGTGGTGGAACATCCGCCGAAGTCACCGTCAGGGTGCTGGAATGGACGTGGTTCGGAGCGGCTGGCGTGGCAGGACAGGCTCTACGAGACAGGACAGGGTTAATACAGAGCAAAGCAATACGGGGACCTGAACTCCTAGTCTAACAAACACGTAGAACAGGCCCCGCCCACCAGGAAAGAGAATCCTAATATACCCTGTATCTGCCAATGCAATTTCCTGTTTCAAGGTGCTGGCCCTTTAAGAAAGGGTCAATGACCGCGCACACGCCCTAATGCGCATGCGCGAGGCCCGTGTGCCAGAAGCCAGTCCAGGGAGCGGTGTAGAGGAAGCAGGGGTGCCCGGCCGGGTGTCCCACGTCGCTGAGGAGCGCCGGGAGCGGGGAGCTGGACGCATGGAGGACGCAGGCGAGGAAGAGGAGGCCGGGACCGGAGTGGTGAGTCGGGGACGCTGCCGGGAAGCGGGGAGCGGGCCACGGGGACCGGAGAGCGGGGCACGGGGACCGGGAAGCGTGACAGGTACCCACCAGTCCTGGGGAGAACCCCCTATCAGTCAACAGTCTGCCACCATCGCAGGGAGGCCAAGGCTTCTCGGGACAGGGACAATTTGTTCTCCAAACAGTGACCGAACCGCTGCTGAAACCGGAGTACCTCCCACTGCAGTACCCTGGTATGGAATTGTGCCCATGTCACCCCCGGGATGTAGGCGGTCAGGGAACCCAACACTGACATGGCTGTGCGTAAGGTCAAGCGAGGATGGGCCTGTATGGAGTAGATCAGAGACCTTAGTTTGGTGATCTTTTCTGTAGGGAGTTGACACAATTGGCTGGTGGAATCCAGGATGAGGCCCAGGAAGAGTTGACGCTGCAAAGGTTGTATTCTGGATTTCTCCCAGTTTACCATCCATCCCAGATCGTGGAGGATGACAGTGACCCTGGACAATATGCGGGAACAGTGGTCCGCCGAGCGGCCCACCAGCAGAAAGTCGTCTAGGTATGGAATGATCAAAACCTCCTGTTCCCTGATGTGGGCCATAACCTCTGCCATCACTTTGGTAAAGATCCTTGGAGCCATAGAAAGCCCGAATGGCAGCGCTGAAAATTGGAAGTGTCTTAAACTGCCCTTTTCCGTCTTCGCTCCAGCGTGCAGCACGGCAGGGACAAGCCTTACAGCGGCAGCCGCGCGTGCGCACAGTCCTGGAGCGACGTCGTCCGTGCTCCAGCTCCAGGTCCGCGCCTCACCGCCGAATGGGTCTGAGACCGTGGGGGGGGGTGCTTCCAAGCCCGGACACCGGCTTCAGGTAAGAGACCCGGCTTCCACACCGGGCCAGGCCTGGGACAGCGATCCGTGGGTGTCCCGTCGGGACAGGAAACCTAAACTGATGCGGTAGAGAGGTACCACCTTTTTATTTCAGTGGGTTTCCTGTCCTGAAGGGGCGGACCTCTCTCTCAGGTGGTGCTGTCATGGGCGAGGAGGAAAATCTGTGCTTTGGTCTGATGAGTCCAGATTTGAGATCTTTGGATCCAACCACCGTGTCTTTGTAGAAAAGGTGAACGGATGGACTCTACATGCCTGGTTCCCACCGTGAAGCATGGAGGAGGAGGTGTGATGGTGTGGGGGGGCTTTGCTGGTGGCACTGTTGGGGATTTATTCAAAATTGAAGGCATACTGAACAAGCATGGCTACCACAGCATCTTGCAGCGGCGTGCTATTCCATCCGGTTTGCGTTTAGTTGGACCATCATTTTTTTTTCAATAGGACAATGACCCCAAACACCCCTCCAGGCTGTGTAAGGGCTATTTGACTAAGAAGGAGAGTGATGGGGAGCTACGCCAGATGACCTGGCCTCCACAGTCACCAGACCTGAACCCAATCGAGATGGTTTGGGGTGAGCTGGACCGCAGAGTGAAGGCAAAAGGGCCAACAAGTGCTAAGCATCTCTGGGAACTCCTTCAAGACTGTTGGAAACCATTTCTGGTGACTACCTCTTGAAGCTCTTCAAGAGAAGGCCAAGAGTGTGCAAAGCAGTAACCAAAGCAAAAGGCGGCTACTGTGAAGAACCTAGAATATAAGACATATTTTCAGTTGTTTCACACTTTTTTTTAAATATTTCATTCCACATGTGTTCATTCATAGTTTTGATGCCTTCAATGTGAATATACAATTTTCAGAGTCCTGAAAATAAAGAAAACTCTTTGAATGAGGTGTGTCCAAACTTTTGGTCTGTACTGTACCTCACATTGGAGACAATTGGGCTGCAGTATATACATCACAAAGGACACACAGAGACTGCTGTATATACATCAGATAAGAGACACTGAGACTGCTGTATATACATCACAAAGGAAACACAGAGACTGCTGTATATACATCAGATAAGAGACACTGAGACTGCTGTATATACATCACAAAGGAAACACAGAGACTGCTGTATATACATCAGATAAGAGACACAGAGACTGCTGTATATACATCACATAAGAGACACCGAGACTGCTGTTTATACATTTATACATCACATAGGAGACACTGAGATTGCTGCCTTCATCATAAGGATAGGAGCGCAGAGCTCACAGTGTAAAGCTTAATTTAATGGCTGACTGCACTATAACTGCAGTCCCCTGGAATCTGCCCCGGGCAGGAGGAGTTAACACAGATCTGGGCTATTAGTATAATTCAAGTAAATCCAGAAATATAGGTTTATGAGATAATCTGTGTAGCGACATTTCTGATAGCAGTGGCCCTCATAGATCATCTATCCAGGGCCCAGCCGCTCCCTCTTCTAGGCAATTGGAGTCAGGTGACAAACATCTTGGCAGGCACTTTGTAATTTGCCCAGACTCCCAATGCGCATCAATGCTATATATATATATATATATATATATATATATATATATATATATATATATATATAACGGATTCCCTTCACATGCGCTGAACTGCCAAGTGCCAGGAGCCATTACTTACAGGGGGCTCCTAGGACTTACCATGGCAGATACTAAAAGGGGAGTTCTAAATCCTATTAAACCAGCAGTAATCTTAATCACTACGTTCTATAAAGGGATCCGTGAATAAAATAATGAATACTAATATTATCTGTGGGAAGTTCTGGGGCTCACAACGTGGCCATATTTATTACAAACCTGTGACTACCATGCTGCGTGTAAAATAAAGGCGGGAACCGTGTTCTTTCACCTGATTGGTTTGCCTGAGTGTCAATCACGTTGATGGTTTGCCACGCCTATCGGCGTTCAGGAAAGGCAAAAAAAAGAGCAAGAGAAACAAAGGAGTGTGGGGTTCATCCAATCAGAGCGAGGGGCGGGACACTCACTCCGGAGAGGGAGGCGGGAAGGGGAGATTAGCCTGGTGCGCAATAGGGGTCGGAGTCGTCTCAGTCAGGGTGGACGGTACCATTTAACAGTGGAGTAAAGGGGGGGATTATTGTTTTGATTTTTTTCATTTCCCCATTAGTGATTTATCCGCCGAGATTAACCGTCAGATATAGAAGTTAGTTAAATGAACGGTGATCGAATAGGGATAACGACGGGAGGATCTAAGCAAACCGTAAGGAGCGCCGGGAGAGGTGGTACGGTCCGGGGCGCGGAGTGACAGGCACGGCACAAGATGGCGGCGGGCGGGGTAAGCGCGCAATGGAGGAGGAGGCGGGGGGAGGAGTAAAGGAGCTTTGTTCCCCTGGCTGCCCGGGTGGGGAGGAGGCCTTTGCCGCCGCCGCGCTTCGGGCGTTCTGAAGAAACGCGGCTGCGGGTTATCGCTTCGTGTGCCGGAGGGTTGAGGAGAGAGACCCCCCGGCGGCCGGGCCATGAAGAGCCCGGGCCCCCCGGAGCCGTGACGCGTGTGCCGCCCCCCTCCTCCGGAGCTCCCTGCATGGCGGACATGGCCCCGGCGCTGACTGGAGCCGCACAGGAGGCTCCACACCGGCTGAAGCTGAGCGCGCCGTCCCCGGCCACCGAGTCCGCGTGGAAGCCGGAGCTGAACGGGGCGGGCCGGGCCCAGAGGAGCGGCCTCCGCCTGCTGAACGGGGGAGGCAAGGACTGCGCCCCGGAGCGGCCGGGGAAGAGCCGGGGGGCCGGAGACCAGGCCGGGGATGCCGAGGCCCTGTGTGCGCGGGGCGCCGCCCGCCTGTGCAGCCGGCAGCAGGAGCTCGGGGCCCGGGCCCGCAGGCTGTGCCGGAGGCTGCATGTGATCCAGGCCAAGCAGGTGGAGCGGCATGTCCGGCAGCAGCTGGCCGGCCTGGTGGAGCTGCTGGCGGCGCGGGGGCCCGCGGGGCTGCCGGCCTCCCGCCACACGGAGCTGGACCGGCTGGCGAGCAGCTCCACGGCCCGGCTGCGGGCGGCGCAGGGAGGATTCGACTCGGACGCGACTGAGAGCAGCTCCGGGGGAGAGAGCGACAACGACCGGGGGGCTGCGAGCCCGGAGCGGGGGGCCCGGAGCGAAGAGGAGGCGGAGGAACGGCTGCAGGACCGGGGGGACCGGAGCGAGGAGGAGCGGCGGCTGCAGGACCGGGGGGACCGGAGCGTGGAGGAGCGGCTGCAGGACCGGGGGTGAGTGTGTGTGCACATAGGATAGGAGTGTGTACTGCAGGACCGGGGGTGAGTGTGTGTACTGCAGGACCGGAGCGTGGAGGAGCGGCTGCAGGACCGGGGGTGAGTGTGTGTGCACATAGGATAGGAGTGTGTACTGCAGGAACGGGGGTGTGTGTGTGTGTACTTCTGGACCGGGGGTGAGTGTGTGTGTACAGACAGGCGTGTGTACTGCTGGATCGAGGGTGAATGTGTACAGATAGGACAGGCGTGTGTACTGCTGGATCGAGGGTGAATGTGTACGGATAGGACAGGCGTGTGTACTGCTGGATCGAGGGTGAATGTGTACGGATAGGACAGGCGTGTGTACTGCTGGATCGAGGGTGAGTGTGTGTACGGATAGGACAGGCGTGTGTACTTCTGGACCGGGGGTGAATGTGTACGGATAGGACAGGCGTGTGTACTGCTGGACCGGGGGTGAGAGTGCGTACGGATAGGACAGGCGTGTGTACTGCTGGACCGGGGGTGAGTGTGCGTACGGATAGGACAGGCGTGTGTACTGCTGGACCGGGGGTGAGTGTGCGTACGGATAGGACAGGCGTGTGTACTGCTGGACCGGGGGTGAGTGTGCGTACGGATAGGACAGGCGTGTGTACTGCTGGACCGGGGGTGAGTGTGCGTACGGATAGGACAGGCGTGTGTACTGCTGGACCGGGGGTGAGTGTGCGTACGGATAGGACAGGCGTGTGTACTGCTGGACCGGGGGGTGAGTGTGCGTACGGATAGGACAGGCGTGTGTACTGCTGGACCGGGGGTGAGTGTGCGTACGGATAGGACAGGCGTGTGTACTGCTGGACCGGGGGTGAGTGTGCGTACGGATAGGACAGGCGTGTGTACTGCTGGACCGGGGGTGAGTGTGCGTACGGATAGGACAGGCGTGTGTACTGCTGGACCGGGGGTGAGTGTGCGTACGGATAGGACAGGCGTGTGTACTGCTGGACCGGGGGTGAGTGTGCGTACGGATAGGACAGGCGTGTGTACTGCTGGACCGGGGGTGAGTGTGCGTACGGATAGGACAGGCGTGTGTACTGCTGGACCGGGGGTGAGTGTGCGTACGGATAGGACAGGCGTGTGTACTGCTGGACCGGGGGTGAGTGTGCGTACGGATAGGACAGGCGTGTGTACTGCTGGACCGGGGGTGAGTGTGCGTACGGATAGGACAGGCGTGTGTACTGCTGGACCGGGGGTGAGTGTGCGTACGGATAGGACAGGCGTGTGTACTGCTGGACCGGGGGTGAGTGTGCGTACGGATAGGACAGGCGTGTGTACTGCTGGACCGGGGGTGAGTGTGCGTACGGATAGGACAGGCGTGTGTACTGCTGGACCGGGGGTGAGTGTGCGTACGGATAGGACAGGCGTGTGTACTGCTGGACCGGGGGTGAGTGTGCGTACGGATAGGACAGGCGTGTGTACTGCTGGACCGGGGGTGAGTGTGCGTACGGATAGGACAGGCGTGTGTACTGCTGGACCGGGGGTGAGTGTGCGTACGGATAGGACAGGCGTGTGTACTGCTGGACCGGGGGTGAGTGTGCGTACGGATAGGACAGGCGTGTGTACTGCTGGACCGGGGGTGAGTGTGCGTACGGATAGGACAGGCGTGTGTACTGCTGGACCGGGGGTGAGTGTGCGTACGGATAGGACAGGCGTGTGTACTGCTGGACCGGGGGTGAGTGTGCGTACGGATAGGACAGGCGTGTGTACTGCTGGACCGGGGGTGAGTGTGCGTACGGATAGGACAGGCGTGTGTACTGCTGGACCGGGGGTGAGTGTGCGTACGGATAGGACAGGCGTGTGTACTGCTGGACCGGGGGTGAGTGTGCGTACGGATAGGACAGGCGTGTGTACTGCTGGACCGGGGGTGAGTGTGCGTACGGATAGGACAGGCGTGTGTACTGCTGGACCGGGGGTGAGTGTGCGTACGGATAGGACAGGCGTGTGTACTGCTGGACCGGGGGTGAGTGTGCGTACGGATAGGACAGGCGTGTGTACTGCTGGACCGGGGGTGAGTGTGCGTACGGATAGGACAGGCGTGTGTACTGCTGGACCGGGGGTGAGTGTGCGTACGGATAGGACAGGCGTGTGTACTGCTGGACCGGGGGTGAGTGTGCGTACGGATAGGACAGGCGTGTGTACTGCTGGACCGGGGGTGAGTGTGCGTACGGATAGGACAGGCGTGTGTACTGCTGGACCGGGGGTGAGTGTGCGTACGGATAGGACAGGCGTGTGTACTGCTGGACCGGGGGTGAGTGTGCGTACGGATAGGACAGGCGTGTGTACTGCTGGACCGGGGGTGAGTGTGCGTACGGATAGGACAGGCGTGTGTACTGCTGGACCGGGGGTGAGTGTGCGTACGGATAGGACAGGCGTGTGTACTGCTGGACCGGGGGTGAGTGTGCGTACGGATAGGACAGGCGTGTGTACTGCTGGACCGGGGGTGAGTGTGCGTACGGATAGGACAGGCGTGTGTACTGCTGGACCGGGGGTGAGTGTGCGTACGGATAGGACAGGCGTGTGTACTGCTGGACCGGGGGTGAGTGTGCGTACGGATAGGACAGGCGTGTGTACTGCTGGACCGGGGGTGAGTGTGCGTACGGATAGGACAGGCGTGTGTACTGCTGGACCGGGGGTGAGTGTGCGTACGGATAGGACAGGCGTGTGTACTGCTGGACCGGGGGTGAGTGTGCGTACGGATAGGACAGGCGTGTGTACTGCTGGACCGGGGGTGAGTGTGCGTACGGATAGGACAGGCGTGTGTACTGCTGGACCGGGGGTGAGTGTGCGTACGGATAGGACAGGCGTGTGTACTGCTGGACCGGGGGTGAGTGTGCGTACGGATAGGACAGGCGTGTGTACTGCTGGACCGGGGGTGAGTGTGCGTACGGATAGGACAGGCGTGTGTACTGCTGGACCGGGGGTGAGTGTGCGTACGGATAGGACAGGCGTGTGTGTGTGTACTGCTAGGACCGGGTGTGTGTGTGTGTACGGATAGGACAGGCGTGTGTACTGCAGGACCGGGGGTATGTATATACTGCTGGACCGAGGGTCAGTGTGTGTACCCGGAGGGCAGGGGTGTATACTGCAGGACCGGGGGTCAGTGTGTGTACCCGGAGGGCAGGGGTGTATACTGCAGGACCGGGGGTCAGTGTGTGTACCCGGAGGGCAGGGGTGTATACTGCAGGACCGGGGGTCAGTGTGTGTACCCGGAGGGCAGGGGTGTATACTGCAGGACCGGGGGTCAGTGTGTGTACCCGGAGGGCAGGGGTGTATACTGCAGGACCGGGGGTCAGTGTGTGTACCCGGAGGGCAGGGGTGTATACTGCAGGACCGGGGGTCAGTGTGTGTACCCGGAGGGCAGGGGTGTATACTGCAGGACCGGGGGTCAGTGTGTGTACCCGGAGGGCAGGGGTGTATACTGCAGGACCGGGGGTCAGTGTGTGTACCCGGAGGGCAGGGGTGTATACTGCAGGACCGGGGGTCAGTGTGTGTACCCGGAGGGCAGGGGTGTATACTGCAGGACCGGGGGTCAGTGTGTGTACCCGGAGGGCAGGGGTGTATACTGCAGGACCGGGGGTCAGTGTGTGTACCCGGAGGGCAGGGGTGTATACTGCAGGACCGGGGGTCAGTGTGTGTACCCGGAGGGCAGGGGTGTATACTGCAGGACCGGGGGTCAGTGTGTGTACCCGGAGGGCAGGGGTGTATACTGCAGGACCGGGGGTCAGTGTGTGTACCCGGAGGGCAGGGGTGTATACTGCAGGACCGGGGGTCAGTGTGTGTACCCGGAGGGCAGGGGTGTATACTGCAGGACCGGGGGTCAGTGTGTGTACCCGGAGGGCAGGGGTGTATACTGCAGGACCGGGGGTCAGTGTGTGTACCCGGAGGGCAGGGGTGTATACTGCAGGACCGGGGGTCAGTGTGTGTACCCGGAGGGCAGGGGTGTATACTGCAGGACCGGGGGTCAGTGTGTGTACCCGGAGGGCAGGGGTGTATACTGCAGGACCGGGGGTCAGTGTGTGTACCCGGAGGGCAGGGGTGTATACTGCAGGACCGGGGGTCAGTGTGTGTACCCGGAGGGCAGGGGTGTATACTGCAGGACCGGGGGTCAGTGTGTGTACCCGGAGGGCAGGGGTGTATACTGCAGGACCGGGGGTCAGTGTGTGTACCCGGAGGGCAGGGGTGTATACTGCAGGACCGGGGGTCAGTGTGTGTACCCGGAGGGCAGGGGTGTATACTGCAGGACCGGGGGTCAGTGTGTGTACCCGGAGGGCAGGGGTGTATACTGCAGGACCGGGGGTCAGTGTGTGTACCCGGAGGGCAGGGGTGTATACTGCAGGACCGGGGGTCAGTGTGTGTACCCGGAGGGCAGGGGTGTATACTGCAGGACCGGGGGTCAGTGTGTGTACCCGGAGGGCAGGGGTGTATACTGCAGGACCGGGGGTCAGTGTGTGTACCCGGAGGGCAGGGGTGTATACTGCAGGACCGGGGGTCAGTGTGTGTACCCGGAGGGCAGGGGTGTATACTGCAGGACCGGGGGTCAGTGTGTGTACCCGGAGGGCAGGGGTGTATACTGCAGGACCGGGGGTCAGTGTGTGTACCCGGAGGGCAGGGGTGTATACTGCAGGACCGGGGGTCAGTGTGTGTACCCGGAGGGCAGGGGTGTATACTGCAGGACCGGGGGTCAGTGTGTGTACCCGGAGGGCAGGGGTGTATACTGCAGGACCGGGGGTCAGTGTGTGTACCCGGAGGGCAGGGGTGTATACTGCAGGACCGGGGGTCAGTGTGTGTACCCGGAGGGCAGGGGTGTATACTGCAGGACCGGGGGTCAGTGTGTGTACCCGGAGGGCAGGGGTGTATACTGCAGGACCGGGGGTCAGTGTGTGTACCCGGAGGGCAGGGGTGTATACTGCAGGACCGGGGGTCAGTGTGTGTACCCGGAGGGCAGGGGTGTATACTGCAGGACCGGGGGTCAGTGTGTGTACCCGGAGGGCAGGGGTGTATACTGCAGGACCGGGGGTCAGTGTGTGTACCCGGAGGGCAGGGGTGTATACTGCAGGACCGGGGGTCAGTGTGTGTACCCGGAGGGCAGGGGTGTATACTGCAGGACCGGGGGTCAGTGTGTGTACCCGGAGGGCAGGGGTGTATACTGCAGGACCGGGGGTCAGTGTGTGTACCCGGAGGGCAGGGGTGTATACTGCAGGACCGGGGGTCAGTGTGTGTACCCGGAGGGCAGGGGTGTATACTGCAGGACCGGGGGTCAGTGTGTGTACCCGGAGGGCAGGGGTGTATACTGCAGGACCGGGGGTCAGTGTGTGTACCCGGAGGGCAGGGGTGTATACTGCAGGACCGGGGGTCAGTGTGTGTACCCGGAGGGCAGGGGTGTATACTGCAGGACCGGGGGTCAGTGTGTGTACCCGGAGGGCAGGGGTGTATACTGCAGGACCGGGGGTCAGTGTGTGTACCCGGAGGGCAGGGGTGTATACTGCAGGACCGGGGGTCAGTGTGTGTACCCGGAGGGCAGGGGTGTATACTGCAGGACCGGGGGTCAGTGTGTGTACCCGGAGGGCAGGGGTGTATACTGCAGGACCGGGGGTCAGTGTGTGTACCCGGAGGGCAGGGGTGTATACTGCAGGACCGGGGGTCAGTGTGTGTACCCGGAGGGCAGGGGTGTATACTGCAGGACCGGGGGTCAGTGTGTGTACCCGGAGGGCAGGGGTGTATACTGCAGGACCGGGGGTCAGTGTGTGTACCCGGAGGGCAGGGGTGTATACTGCAGGACCGGGGGTCAGTGTGTGTACCCGGAGGGCAGGGGTGTATACTGCAGGACCGGGGGTCAGTGTGTGTACCCGGAGGGCAGGGGTGTATACTGCAGGACCGGGGGTCAGTGTGTGTACCCGGAGGGCAGGGGTGTATACTGCAGGACCGGGGGTCAGTGTGTGTACCCGGAGGGCAGGGGTGTATACTGCAGGACCGGGGGTCAGTGTGTGTACCCGGAGGGCAGGGGTGTATACTGCAGGACCGGGGGTCAGTGTGTGTACCCGGAGGGCAGGGGTGTATACTGCAGGACCGGGGGTCAGTGTGTGTACCCGGAGGGCAGGGGTGTATACTGCAGGACCGGGGGTCAGTGTGTGTACCCGGAGGGCAGGGGTGTATACTGCAGGACCGGGGGTCAGTGTGTGTACCCGGAGGGCAGGGGTGTATACTGCAGGACCGGGGGTCAGTGTGTGTACCCGGAGGGCAGGGGTGTATACTGCAGGACCGGGGGTCAGTGTGTGTACCCGGAGGGCAGGGGTGTATACTGCAGGACCGGGGGTCAGTGTGTGTACCCGGAGGGCAGGGGTGTATACTGCAGGACCGGGGGTCAGTGTGTGTACCCGGAGGGCAGGGGTGTATACTGCAGGACCGGGGGTCAGTGTGTGTACCCGGAGGGCAGGGGTGTATACTGCAGGACCGGGGGTCAGTGTGTGTACCCGGAGGGCAGGGGTGTATACTGCAGGACCGGGGGTCAGTGTGTGTACCCGGAGGGCAGGGGTGTATACTGCAGGACCGGGGGTCAGTGTGTGTACCCGGAGGGCAGGGGTGTATACTGCAGGACCGGGGGTCAGTGTGTGTACCCGGAGGGCAGGGGTGTATACTGCAGGACCGGGGGTCAGTGTGTGTACCCGGAGGGCAGGGGTGTATACTGCAGGACCGGGGGTCAGTGTGTGTACCCGGAGGGCAGGGGTGTATACTGCAGGACCGGGGGTCAGTGTGTGTACCCGGAGGGCAGGGGTGTATACTGCAGGACCGGGGGTCAGTGTGTGTACCCGGAGGGCAGGGGTGTATACTGCAGGACCGGGGGTCAGTGTGTGTACCCGGAGGGCAGGGGTGTATACTGCAGGACCGGGGGTCAGTGTGTGTACCCGGAGGGCAGGGGTGTATACTGCAGGACCGGGGGTCAGTGTGTGTACCCGGAGGGCAGGGGTGTATACTGCAGGACCGGGGGTCAGTGTGTGTACCCGGAGGGCAGGGGTGTATACTGCAGGACCGGGGGTCAGTGTGTGTACCCGGAGGGCAGGGGTGTATACTGCAGGACCGGGGGTCAGTGTGTGTACCCGGAGGGCAGGGGTGTATACTGCAGGACCGGGGGTCAGTGTGTGTACCCGGAGGGCAGGGGTGTATACTGCAGGACCGGGGGTCAGTGTGTGTACCCGGAGGGCAGGGGTGTATACTGCAGGACCGGGGGTCAGTGTGTGTACCCGGAGGGCAGGGGTGTATACTGCAGGACCGGGGGTCAGTGTGTGTACCCGGAGGGCAGGGGTGTATACTGCAGGACCGGGGGTCAGTGTGTGTACCCGGAGGGCAGGGGTGTATACTGCAGGACCGGGGGTCAGTGTGTGTACCCGGAGGGCAGGGGTGTATACTGCAGGACCGGGGGTCAGTGTGTGTACCCGGAGGGCAGGGGTGTATACTGCAGGACCGGGGGTCAGTGTGTGTACCCGGAGGGCAGGGGTGTATACTGCAGGACCGGGGGTCAGTGTGTGTACCCGGAGGGCAGGGGTGTATACTGCAGGACCGGGGGTCAGTGTGTGTACCCGGAGGGCAGGGGTGTATACTGCAGGACCGGGGGTCAGTGTGTGTACCCGGAGGGCAGGGGTGTATACTGCAGGACCGGGGGTCAGTGTGTGTACCCGGAGGGCAGGGGTGTATACTGCAGGACCGGGGGTCAGTGTGTGTACCCGGAGGGCAGGGGTGTATACTGCAGGACCGGGGGTCAGTGTGTGTACCCGGAGGGCAGGGGTGTATACTGCAGGACCGGGGGTCAGTGTGTGTACCCGGAGGGCAGGGGTGTATACTGCAGGACCGGGGGTCAGTGTGTGTACCCGGAGGGCAGGGGTGTATACTGCAGGACCGGGGGTCAGTGTGTGTACCCGGAGGGCAGGGGTGTATACTGCAGGACCGGGGGTCAGTGTGTGTACCCGGAGGGCAGGGGTGTATACTGCAGGACCGGGGGTCAGTGTGTGTACCCGGAGGGCAGGGGTGTATACTGCAGGACCGGGGGTCAGTGTGTGTACCCGGAGGGCAGGGGTGTATACTGCAGGACCGGGGGTCAGTGTGTGTACCCGGAGGGCAGGGGTGTATACTGCAGGACCGGGGGTCAGTGTGTGTACCCGGAGGGCAGGGGTGTATACTGCAGGACCGGGGGTCAGTGTGTGTACCCGGAGGGCAGGGGTGTATACTGCAGGACCGGGGGTCAGTGTGTGTACCCGGAGGGCAGGGGTGTATACTGCAGGACCGGGGGTCAGTGTGTGTACCCGGAGGGCAGGGGTGTATACTGCAGGACCGGGGGTCAGTGTGTGTACCCGGAGGGCAGGGGTGTATACTGCAGGACCGGGGGTCAGTGTGTGTACCCGGAGGGCAGGGGTGTATACTGCAGGACCGGGGGTCAGTGTGTGTACCCGGAGGGCAGGGGTGTATACTGCAGGACCGGGGGTCAGTGTGTGTACCCGGAGGGCAGGGGTGTATACTGCAGGACCGGGGGTCAGTGTGTGTACCCGGAGGGCAGGGGTGTATACTGCAGGACCGGGGGTCAGTGTGTGTACCCGGAGGGCAGGGGTGTATACTGCAGGACCGGGGGTCAGTGTGTGTACCCGGAGGGCAGGGGTGTATACTGCAGGACCGGGGGTCAGTGTGTGTACCCGGAGGGCAGGGGTGTATACTGCAGGACCGGGGGTCAGTGTGTGTACCCGGAGGGCAGGGGTGTATACTGCAGGACCGGGGGTCAGTGTGTGTACCCGGAGGGCAGGGGTGTATACTGCAGGACCGGGGGTCAGTGTGTGTACCCGGAGGGCAGGGGTGTATACTGCAGGACCGGGGGTCAGTGTGTGTACCCGGAGGGCAGGGGTGTATACTGCAGGACCGGGGGTCAGTGTGTGTACCCGGAGGGCAGGGGTGTATACTGCAGGACCGGGGGTCAGTGTGTGTACCCGGAGGGCAGGGGTGTATACTGCAGGACCGGGGGTCAGTGTGTGTACCCGGAGGGCAGGGGTGTATACTGCAGGACCGGGGGTCAGTGTGTGTACCCGGAGGGCAGGGGTGTATACTGCAGGACCGGGGGTCAGTGTGTGTACCCGGAGGGCAGGGGTGTATACTGCAGGACCGGGGGTCAGTGTGTGTACCCGGAGGGCAGGGGTGTATACTGCAGGACCGGGGGTCAGTGTGTGTACCCGGAGGGCAGGGGTGTATACTGCAGGACCGGGGGTCAGTGTGTGTACCCGGAGGGCAGGGGTGTATACTGCAGGACCGGGGGTCAGTGTGTGTACCCGGAGGGCAGGGGTGTATACTGCAGGACCGGGGGTCAGTGTGTGTACCCGGAGGGCAGGGGTGTATACTGCAGGACCGGGGGTCAGTGTGTGTACCCGGAGGGCAGGGGTGTATACTGCAGGACCGGGGGTCAGTGTGTGTACCCGGAGGGCAGGGGTGTATACTGCAGGACCGGGGGTCAGTGTGTGTACCCGGAGGGCAGGGGTGTATACTGCAGGACCGGGGGTCAGTGTGTGTACCCGGAGGGCAGGGGTGTATACTGCAGGACCGGGGGTCAGTGTGTGTACCCGGAGGGCAGGGGTGTATACTGCAGGACCGGGGGTCAGTGTGTGTACCCGGAGGGCAGGGGTGTATACTGCAGGACCGGGGGTCAGTGTGTGTACCCGGAGGGCAGGGGTGTATACTGCCGGACCGGGGGTCAGTGTGTGTACCCGGAGGGCAGGGGTGTATACTGCCGGACCGGGGGTCAGTGTGTGTACCCGGAGGGCAGGGGTGTATACTGCCGGACCGGGGGTCAGTGTGTGTACCCGGAGGGCAGGGGTGTATACTGCCGGACCGGGGGTCAGTGTGTGTACCCGGAGGGCAGGGGTGTATACTGCCGGACCGGGGGTCAGTGTGTGTACCCGGAGGGCAGGGGTGTATACTGCCGGACCGGGGGTCAGTGTGTGTACCCGGAGGGCAGGGGTGTATACTGCCGGACCGGGGGTCAGTGTGTGTACCCGGAGGGCAGGGGTGTATACTGCCGGACCGGGGGTCAGTGTGTGTACCCGGAGGGCAGGGGTGTATACTGCCGGACCGGGGGGTCAGTGTGTGTACCCGGAGGGCAGGGGTGTATACTGCCGGACCGGGGGTCAGTGTGTGTACCCGGAGGGCAGGGGTGTATACTGCCGGACCGGGGGGTCAGTGTGTGTACCCGGAGGGCAGGGGTGTATACTGCCGGACCGGGGGTCAGTGTGTGTACCCGGAGGGCAGGGGTGTATACTGCCGGACCGGGGGTCAGTGTGTGTACCCGGAGGGCAGGGGTGTATACTGCCGGGACCGGGGGTCAGTGTGTGTACCCGGAGGGCAGGGGTGTATACTGCCGGACCGGGGGTCAGTGTGTGTACCCGGAGGGCAGGGGTGTATACTGCCGGACCGGGGGTCAGTGTGTGTACCCGGAGGGCAGGGGTGTATACTGCCGGACCGGGGGTCAGTGTGTGTACCCGGAGGGCAGGGGTGTATACTGCCGGACCGGGGGTCAGTGTGTGTACCCGGAGGGCAGGGGTGTATACTGCCGGACCGGGGGTCAGTGTGTGTACCCGGAGGGCAGGGGTGTATACTGCCGGACCGGGGGGTCAGTGTGTGTACCCGGAGGGCAGGGGTGTATACTGCCGGACCGGGGGTCAGTGTGTGTACCCGGAGGGCAGGGGTGTATACTGCCGGACCGGGGGTCAGTGTGTGTACCCGGAGGGCAGGGGTGTATACTGCCGGACCGGGGGTCAGTGTGTGTACCCGGAGGGCAGGGGTGTATACTGCCGGACCGGGGGTCAGTGTGTGTACCCGGAGGGCAGGGGTGTATACTGCCGGACCGGGGGTCAGTGTGTGTACCCGGAGGGCAGGGGTGTATACTGCCGGACCGGGGGTCAGTGTGTGTACCCGGAGGGCAGGGGTGTATACTGCCGGACCGGGGGTCAGTGTGTGTACCCGGAGGGCAGGGGTGTATACTGCCGGACCGGGGGTCAGTGTGTGTACCCGGAGGGCAGGGGTGTATACTGCCGGACCGGGGGTCAGTGTGTGTACCCGGAGGGCAGGGGTGTATACTGCCGGACCGGGGGTCAGTGTGTGTACCCGGAGGGCAGGGGTGTATACTGCCGGACCGGGGGTCAGTGTGTGTACCCGGAGGGCAGGGGTGTATACTGCCGGACCGGGGGTCAGTGTGTGTACCCGGAGGGCAGGGGTGTATACTGCCGGACCGGGGGTCAGTGTGTGTACCCGGAGGGCAGGGGTGTATACTGCCGGACCGGGGGTCAGTGTGTGTACCCGGAGGGCAGGGGTGTATACTGCCGGACCGGGGGTCAGTGTGTGTACCCGGAGGGCAGGGGTGTATACTGCCGGACCGGGGGTCAGTGTGTGTACCCGGAGGGCAGGGGTGTATACTGCCGGACCGGGGGTCAGTGTGTGTACCCGGAGGGCAGGGTGTATACTGCCGGACCGGGGGTCAGTGTGTGTACCCGGAGGGCAGGGGTGTATACTGCCGGGACCGGGGGTCAGTGTGTGTACCCGGAGGGCAGGGGTGTATACTGCCGGACCGGGGGTCAGTGTGTGTACCCGGAGGGCAGGGGTGTATACTGCCGGACCGGGGGTCAGTGTGTGTACCCGGAGGGCAGGGGTGTATACTGCCGGACCGGGGGTCAGTGTGTGTACCCGGAGGGCAGGGGTGTATACTGCCGGACCGGGGGTCAGTGTGTGTACCCGGAGGGCAGGGGGTGTATACTGCTGACCCCCCGGTCCACCTAATGAGATGATTCCCTACCTACTAAAGCGTGGTCTGGAGACATAGGTGCCGTATTGGGATTTCACTCCCACCTCCAACAGGCATCATTGTACTGCCGGACCGGGGGTGAGTGTGTACACACAGGACAGGGGTATGTACTGCGGATCTGTGAGTACGGATAGTATAATGGTAATATACTGCCGGACTGGGGGTCAGTGTGTTTTACCGATAGGACAGGGGTATATACTGCTGGACCGGGGGTGAGTGTGTACACACAGGACAGGGGTATGTACTGCCGGACCGGGGTCAGTGTGTATGTATACATGGGATGTTATGCCGGATCTGTGAGTACGGATAGTATAATGGTATATACTGCCTGTCTGTATATACTGTGTGTTTACCGATAGGACCGGGGTATGTACTGCCAGACCTTGGGTCAGTGCTTGTACACATGGGACAGGGGTGTATACTGGCGGATCGGGGGTCAGTGTGTATACACATGGGACGGGGGGGTATACTGCCGGACCGGGGGTCAGTCCGTGTACACATGGGACGGGGGGGTATACTGACGGACCGGGGGTCAGTCCGTGTACACATGGGACGGGGGGGTATACTGACGGACCGGGGGTCAGTCCGTGTACACATGGGACGGGGGGGGGTATACTGCTGGACCGGGGGTCAGTCCGTGTACACATGGGACGGGGGGGTATACTGCTGGACCGGGGGTCAGTCCGTGTACATATGGGAAGGGGGGGTATACTGCCGGACAGGGCTGTATTCTACCGGAGCAGGTTTGCATGTATACCGGTAGGACAAGAGTATATCCAGCCGGACCGGGGACGAGTGCGTCTACCGATAGGACGCCGGGCTGTTTGTTGCCGCAGCGGGAGCAAGTGCACAACTACCGAGGAGGTGGTATACAGAGATATACACTGCAGGACAGAGTGAATGTGTATACCGATTGCACACAGGGGTGTATGCTTCTGGACCGGGGTTGAGTGTATACTGGTAGCACAAGAGTATATATTGCTGGACCAGGAGTGAGTGTATATACCGATAGTACACAGTCGTATTTATGCTGCCGGCCGGGAGTGATTGTGTATGCCGATGGTACACAGGCGTATATATGCTGCCGGCCGGGAGTGATTGTGTATGCCGATGGTACACAGGCGTATATATGCTGCCGGACGTCAGGGTGTTTACCAATGGTACACGGGTGTATGCTGCTGGATCGGAGGTGACTGTATACGGAGTTGTATGTTGCTGCAGCGGGGTCAGTCTGTACCAATGGCACATGGGTAAATGCTGCCAAACCGGGGTGATTGTGTATACCGATAGGACACTGGTCTGTGCTGCCGGACTGGGGGTGAGTGTGTATACCGATGGTATACAGGGGTGTAATCTGTCTCTCCGGAAGTGTGTATATACCAGTGGTACGCAGGAGTATAGACTGCCGGACCGGGGGTGAGTGTATATCTGTGGTACACAGGGGTGTATGCTGGCGCTTCGGGATTATGTATGCCGATGGTACGCAGGAGTACGTGCTGCCGGACTTGATTTGAGTGTGTATACCATTGGTACACAGGGTTGTATGTTTCCATGTCGGGGGTGTGTGTATACCGATGGTATATAGAGATATATGCTGCTGGTCTTGGGGAGTGTGTGTATACCGATCAGACATGGATATGTACTCGGGGTGAATGTGTATACTGAAGATGCACGGGGGTGCATGCTGCCGCATAGATGTTTATACCATTAGTACACAGAAGTGTATGCTGCTGGACCCGGGGTTAATGTGTGAACTGATGGTACACAGGGGTGTACGCTGCTGGACCGGAGATGATTCTGTATACCAAGTGGTATGTGGGGACATTGTGCTTACCAATGGCACGCAGGAGTCAATGCTGCCAAACCGGGGGTGAGCGTATCTACTGATAGGATACGGGTATGTGCTGCAGGCCTGGGGCTGAGTGTGTATACTGATGGTGAACAAGGGTGTATGCTGCCGCTTCGTGGATGTGTATATACCGATGGTAGGCAGGAGTATATGCTGCCGGACCAGTGCTGTGTGTATATCGATTGGTACACGGGTGTATACTGTCACTCCAGGGGTGAGTGTGTATACCGATATATTATATGGGTATATGTTGCAAGACTGGGGTGAGTGTGTATACCGATAGGACACGGGTATGTACTGCCGGATCGAGGGTGAGGGTGTATACTGATAGGACACGGGTATTTACTTCAGATCGGGGGTCCGGGTGTATACCGATAGGACACGGGTATTTTCTGCCAGATCGGGGGTCCGGGTGTATACCGATAGGACACAGGTATGTACTGCTTGATCGGGGGTCAGTGTGTATACCGATAGGACACGAGTATGTACTGCTGGATCGAGGGTGAGTGTGTATACTGATAGGACACGGGCATGTACTGCCGGATCGGGGATCAGAGTGTATACCGATAGGACACGGGTATGTACTGCCGGATTGGGGGTGAGTGTGTATACTGATTGTACGCAGGGTTGTATGCTACCGGACAGAGAAAGAGGAATACAGGAGTATATATTGGTGGTATACGGGTGTATATACTGCCCAACCGGGAGTGTGTGTACGGATGTGACACGGGGGTATATGCTGCTGCATCGGGGGTCAGTGGTATACTCCTTGGATACGGGTGTATGCTGCCAGACCACGGGTGATTGTATGTTTCGATGGAAGACAGGTCTATATGCTGCCTGAGGAGGGGTGAATGTGTATACCGATGGGACACGGGTATACGCTGTCGAACTGTGGGTGTGAGTATATACTGATAGTACACGAGTATATGTTGCTGGACTGGTGATGTGTGTGTGTGTGTGTGTGTGTGTGTGTGTGTGTGTGTGTGTGTGTGTGTGTGTGTGTGTATATCGGTGGTGCACAGAGGTGAGCGGATACTGATAGGACAGGGGGGTGTTTGCAGTTGGACCGTGGGTATACAGATAGGACATGGGGGTATTTGCTGCCGGTCAGAGGGCATACCCGTAAAACACGTGAATATATGCTGCCTGACCACAATTGTGTATACCCATAAGACATGGGAGTATATGCTGCCAGATTGGGGGTCAGGGGGTATAATCATAGTACACTGGGGTATATGCTGCTGAATCGGGGGTCACGGGGTATACCCGTAGGACACTGGGTATATGCTGCTGGACTTGGGATCAGGGGGTATACCGATAGGACATGGGTATATGCTGCGTGACAGCACAACAGCAGAGGAGGTATATACTGAACGACCAGAAGTGAGCTTGTATACTGCAAACACACAGATATATGCAGCAGGGATGGGGATGAGTGTGTACACCGCTAGAAATAATAATACGGGTATATGCTACCGGACCAAGGATCAGTGTATAGATGTGACACTGCTATATGCAGCTGGACAGAGGGTGAGTGTACAACTACTGAGGAGGTATACATGTGGCATACAGGGGTATATACTGCCGGACTGAGGGTGACTGATGAAGAGGAGGTACACAGAGTTGTATAGTGCCGGGGAGGGGGGTGAGTGTATATACCGACTGTACACAGGGTATATGTTGCCAGACCATGGTTAAGTGTGTGTATACCAATGGTACACGGGTATATGCTGCTTCCCTGGGAGTGTGTGTATACTGATAGTATACAGAGGTATATGCTGCCAAAGCGGGGGTGAGTGTGTATAACGCTGGTACAAAGTGTACATGCTGCCAGACCGTGGGCGAGTGTATACCGATGGTATACAGAGGTATATGCTGCCAGACCATGGGTGAGTGTATACCGATGGTATACAGAGGTATATGCTGCCAGACCATGGGCGAGTGTATACCGATGGTATACAGAGGTATATGCTGCCAGACCATGGGTGAGTGTATACCGATGGTATACAGAGGTATATGCTGCCAGACCATGGGTGAGTGTATACCGATGGTATATGCTGCCAGACCGCGGGTGAGTGTATACCGATGGTACAAAGTGTACATGCTGCCTACCGTGGGCGAGTGTATACCGATGGAATACAGATGTATATGCTGCCAGACCGTGGGCGAGTGTATACCAATGGTATACAGAGCTATATGCTGCCAGACCGTGGGCGAGTGTATACCGATGGTACAAAGTGTACATGCTGCCTACCGTGGGCGAGTGTATACCGATGGTATACAGATGTATATGCTGCCAGACCGTGGGCGAGTGTATACCGATGGTATATGCTGCCAGACCGCGGGTGAGTGTATACCGATGGTACAAAGTGTACATGCTGCCTACCGTGGGCGAGTGTATACCGATGGTATACAGATGTATATGCTGCCAGACCGTGGGCGAGTGTATACCGATGGTATACAGAGGTATATGCTGCCAGACTGGGGGTGAGTGTGTATACTGCTGGTATACAGAGGTATATGCTGCCAGACTGGGGGTGAGTGTGTATACTGCTGGTATACAGAGGTATATGCTGCCAGACTGGGGGTGAGTGTGTATACCGATGGTATACAGAGGTATATGCTGCCGGACCGGGGGTGAGTGTATACCGATGGTATACAGAGTTATATGCTGCCAGACCGGGGGCGAGTGTATACCGATGGTATACAGAGGTATATGCTGCCAGACTGGGGGTGAGTGTGCTGCTGGTACAGTGTACATGCTGCCGGACTGGGGGTGAGTGTATACCGATGGTATACAGAGGTATATGCTGCCAGACTGGGGGTGAGTGTGTATACCGATGGGATACGGTGGTGTATACACTGTCTCTCCAGCGCTGCCCCTGATTTCTCCAGGCTTCTGCCCTTCCCCCGGCAGCCGGACATTTTCTGTTTTGTTGTTTTTTGCCCACCCGCTTTTGAGAATTGACCACAGCTTCCTCATGGGAACGAGAGCTTGGAAGTTTCTTGGCCATGAACCCAAAATTTCAATATTTTGTGCCCCACGCGCCACTTATAAGCTGTTCATATTGCAAAATAATTGTGTATGTGTTTTGCTAAACTTGCGTGTTTCAGGATTACCTTGGGGTGTAAACCGGCTGCCAGTCGCCCTAGCAATAAGAAAAAAGTCCAGGTTTTTTTTTTTTCTGGTGAAACGCGGTTCGTGCTGCCGAGGACTGTGGCATCCTATCTGCACTGATCTATACATTGCTCCGGTGTTTGGTCTGCCCATGTATCATATGACAACTGATCGGTACAAGTTAAAGGGCACCTGTCAGCAGAAATTTTGCACTAAACCTGAAAGCTTCCCCCTCTGCAGCTCCTGGGCTGCATTCTGGAGAGGTTCCTGTTCTTGTGCCCCCTTTCAGACCAAAATAAAGACTTTATAAACTGGTACCTTTTTTGTATTCAAATCTTGATAATGGTACACGGGGGCGGGCTCTCTGGTGTCAGTCTGCCTCCTGCCGCTTTAGGCCACCCCCCCCCCCATCGCACAATTTCATACCTCAGGAGGCCGCCCAGTGCGTCGAGGTCTCGCGCATGCGCCCTGCCACTCTAGCGGGATTTGATTCTACATGTTTTATTTTTTTACTATGTACGTCGGTAGCTCCTCTCCGCGTCTCCTCCTGATCGCTGGTGTCCTGCTCCGCGCTCCTGCCATTTATTTCCTGATCCAGGGTAAGATGGGAAAGAGGTGACGTGAGGTAAGCTGGCCAGCACTCGCGCAGAACGGTGGAGGCGGCGGTGGAAGCACGAGATTATGGGCGGGTACTTGCTGTTGAAAATCACAGCGCCGCCCATAATCTCTTGCCTGCGCAACACGTCACCAGCGGTCACACAGTGCACATTGCGCAGTCCCGCTAGAGTGGCAGAGCGCATGCACGAGACCTCGGACGCACTGGGCGGCCTCCTGAGGTATGAAATTGCGCGATGGGGGATGGCCTAAAGTGGCAGGAGGCAGACTAACGGACACCATAGAGCCCGCCCCCGTGTACCATTATCAAGATTTGAATACAAAAAGGAACCACTTTATAAAGTCTTTATTTTGGTCTGAAAGGGGACACAAGAACAACAGGAACCTCTCCAGAACGCAGCCCAGGAGCTGCAGAGGGGGAAGCTTTTAGGTTTAGTGCAAAATTTCTGCTGACAGGTGCCCTTTAACTGATCCGCGGTCTTTTTGTGCTGTTGGTCGGTCCATGTGAACAGGTTTAGTTTTTACACTTGCAATATGACATGGTCTCTATCCTGCTGCAAAAAGCATATTCACCACCACATTGTCCTGGATGATGGGAGAAGTTCTTGCCAGAAGTTTGGACCCCCTTGTCTCGGGAAACTGTTGGCAGGGGACACGACTCGTGGCAGCGTTTGACTTTTCTTCTCCGGACAGTCATTCTTCCAAATGTCCCAAAAAGTTTGCAGTGGGCGAAATCTGAGAGAATTTATTTTTTCCTTATTTTCTGCACTCTCATCTCTGTTCTTCTGCAGAATGGCAGTCTGTCCCAATTTTTCAGTAGCTTTGCGTCCCATCTTTACACCAATTTTTGCCTCACTTTCTGCTGTCATTCGTGAGCAAGCTCAGCACTGGCATTGAACCGATCCGTTAGCTGAATTCTCTTTAGGAGACAGTCCTTGCTGGACTTTCTTGGGCATCCTGATGTTTTCACAGCAATTGAACCTCTTTGAAGTTGTTGATGATCCTAATTAAATGGTTGATTTAGGGGCAATCTTACAATTGGCAAGGTCCTTGCATGTAAACCCGTTTTGATGCATAGCAATGTCTTCACGTGTTTCCTTGCAGGAAATCATAGTTAATAGAACAAAACGATAATTTCAAGCATCATTCCTCTTAAAGTAACCAGCTTGCTCTTATCACGGTCATGCTGGTTGAATATGAGCTGCCTTGTCCTTGTTACATCTTTCCTGAACTTAAAGATCACTGGAATGATGGAAGCAGGTCGCTTTTTGCCAGTGCTGCAATTTAGAAGAAATGGGTTTTTGTGATTTAGGTTAATTTTCAGGGCAAGGAATGAATCTGCAATCTTTTAGTCTTCACTGTATATACTAAATTTGTACTAAGGAGGTTATATAAGGGAACTTATAATATACAGGTGTGTGTACATGTGACTGCAAACGAACCCAGGAAAGTATACGGGAACAGGAGTTTTACAGCAATCTACCATATTTTTCAGATTATAACACACCCTTCTTTCCAAAAACTTGGGCGGAAAATGAGGGATGCGCCTTATAATGTGACTGTAGCTTACCAGGAGGAGGAGAATGGGGTCTGTGGGGGGGAGGGGGGGTGGGGGTGTCTGTGGGGGGGGGGGGTGTCTGTGCTGGGTGGGGGGAGAGTCTGTGCTGGGTGGGGGGGGGGGGGTCTGTGCGGGGGTCTGTGCTGGGTGGGTGGGGGGGGCGTGGGTCTGTGTGTTCCGGGGGTGGGGGGTCTGTGCGGGGGTGGGTGGTGAGGGCGGGGGTCTGTGCTGTGGGGGTGGGGGGTCTGTGCGGGGGTGGGGCGGGCTGTGCTGGCTGCTGTGTGGAGTAGAACAGCGCAGCGGGTGAGATTCTTAGTGAACGGTGCAGGCTTCAAATTTTTAGCACCCGGAGTCGGCACGTGCACCGATGGAGCGCTCGGCCCAAGATCTCATCTGCACATGCGCCATCTCCGGCCCATTGATCTCCCAGTAGCGGACTTAAAGAAAATGGTGGCATGTGCACAGATGAGACTCCGGGCGCCATTTCTTTGAAGCCCGCTGCACCGCCCTGCTGCGCACAGCCCCCACCGCAGCCTCGCCCTACTCCACTACTGCCCCTTCCTCCTGTGACCCCCCACCCCCTCCTGTGACACCACCAGAGCAGAAGATGGACCCCCCCCTTTACCTTTTTTACCTCTAGATTTGAGGTGCATCTTATAAAACCAAAAATGCGTTATATGATGACTGTAGAGGTTACATAGGGGGCTGGGTATGTGCACTCTGACCCCCTGCTCCTATATACGGACACTGTTCTGGCTGTATAGGGGCAGGGATGGCTCAGTACTAGACACAAGCCCCTCTCAGGTAACCGGCCTTTCTTCGGCGCTCTATTGGGAGACCCAGACGATTGGGTGTATAGCTACTGCCTCCGGAGGCCACACAAAGCATTACACTAAAAAGTGTAAGGCCCCTCCCCTTCTGGCTATACACCCCCCGTGGGATCACGGGCTGCTCAGTTTTCAAGCTTTGTGTGCGAAGGAGGTCAGACATCCACGCATAGCTCCACTGTTTGTAGTCAGCAGCAGCTGCTGACTCTTTCGGATGGAAGAAAAGAGGGCCCATATGGGGCCCCCAGCATGCTCCCTTCTTACCCCACTTGTGGTCTGTAAGGTTGAGGTACCTATGGCTGGTACGGAGGCTGGAGCCCACATGCTGTTTTCCTTCCCCATCCCCCTGAGGGGCTCTGGTGAAGTGGGATCTTGCCGGCCACCTAGCCCTGAGGCCGGGCTCCATCCACAGACCCATAGAACCTGCTGGATGTGGAGCGGGAGTGCCGTTCAGGGACAAGGCCCTGCAACTTTCAGGTACTCTGTGTCCCCGTATGGAAAGGCACGCACACTCCAGGCTTGCTGGGTGTGCTAGTGCGCCGGGGACTGTAGCGCTGTGCGCTGGGCTTATAGTCCCGGCAGATTACTTGGGGACTTTATGTGTGGAGACCGCCGCGCCGACCGCCCCTAGAGCGGCGGCGCAGCTGCGACTTGTAGTGCGCCGGGGACGCGCCGACCGCGCTTTTACGGCGGCGGCGCTTCTAACTTTACTCCCCGGCTTTGCGGCCTGGTTTTCACTTCGTTCCCGCCCCCAGCCCTGCCAGTCAAGGGAGGGGCGGGATGCTGTACAGTAAGTCGGCGCAGGGAGCTGGAGTCTGCTTTGCATTCTCCAGCCCCCTTCACTAGATGCAGTGGGACGCCGCTTTTCCCGCTCTTGGCTCGGGCACGCCCTCGGGCCGCCCCTCTTCTCTGGAAGCCGGCAGCCATTCCAGCACGCAGAGAAACAAAATGGAGACAAGCGCCGGGATACCAGTCACAGGATTCCAGCGCAACACACCCGCTTTTGTGCGGGCGGTAAGCGGCAGCTGAAGTGCTGACCCACTAATGCTGAAGTGTCCTGTTGTATATGTCGCTGTACATTGCACTGTTAAGGCTATTCTTGGCTGTCTACCCACTTTGATGACTAGACAGCGGCAGCAAATAGCAAGAGTGCTAAGGCGATTGCATGTGCTGCAGTGTTTACTGTCATGCTTGTATGCTATACGTTCACTGTATGTTGCTATTCTTGGCTAATGCTCCTATATAAATAGACAACAGCAGCAGAAAAGCAGGGGTGCTGAGGCACAAGTTTTCAATGCTGCTTGGATTGCATGTGCTGCAGTGTTTATTGTTATGCTTGTATGCTATACATTCACTGTATGTCGCTATTCTTGGCTATGCTCCTATATAAATAGACAACAGCAGCAGAAAAGCAAGGGTGCTAAGGCACAGGCTTTCAATGCTGCTTGGATTGCATGTGATGCAGTGTTTATTTTCATGCTTGTATGCTATACATTCACTGTATGTCACTATTTTTGGCTAATGCGCCTAGATAAACAGACAATAGCGGCAGAAAAGCAAGGTGCCAAGGCACAAGTTTTCAATGCTGCTTGGATTGCATGTGCTGCAGTCCTGGATAAACAGACAGACAGCAGAAAAGCAAGGGTGCCAAGGCACAGGCTTTCTAGGCTGCTTGTACTACATGTGCTGAAGTGTTTATTTGTATTTCACTGTACGGTCATGTACGGCATGTGATACTGTTCCAGGACCCCCAGTGTGTGCAATTGCTCAACCGGGGTCTCGACTACATGTGGCCAAAAGAACCAGCAATGCCCCTGGCCACCCTGATTTGGAACAAATCAAGGCCCCAGAGGGGTTCCAGGCATCCCAGGGTGCAGGCTCTGACACGGACGACAGTCCCAGACTGCCTAAGCGGGCTCGCTGAAAACGGCCCTCCACTTCATCACTGGTCAGGGTCCCAGCAGGAGTACTCGCTGTAGGATGAGGCAAACGTAGCTGTTCAGGACTCTGATCCTGAGACCGCTCTCAATCCGGATGCCCGGATGGTGACGCTTTAGTGACTAATCTTATAGCGTCCATCAATGGAAGGTTGGATATTTCTCCCTCAGCTCCTCCAGTGGAGGAGTCAGCTTCACAGCAAGAGAAATCTCTATTTCGGTATCTCAAGTGTATATTGAGTACTTTTTCTGGTCACTCTGACTCCAGAGCCGCAGTCCAGAAACGTAACGCTTATCCCGATAAGCGTTTTTCTCCAACCGTATTAATGATACACGTTGTCTCTTCCCCCCTGATGTGGTCAAGCGCTAGACCCAGTGTCCAAAGGTGGATCCCCCAATCTCCAGGGTTGCGGCTAGATCTATAGTTGCAGCGGAGAATGGGTTTTCACTTAAAAATGCCATTGACAGACAGATAGGCCTCTGGTTGCAATCTGTCTATGAAGCTATCGGCGGGTCGGTTGCTCAGGCATTCGCAGCCGCAGAGGCACTCCAAGCCATTTCAGCTAGTATTGCAAGAGAGACGCTGTCATACGTACATCTGGGCCCCAGCAGCGTCCTTAATCTCACAATGTCGGCATTGCGACTCAGGCTGTTAAAGCTGTCCTAGACTCTACGAGCCGTACGTCAGTGGCGTCCGCCAACTCCGTGTTTTTACACAGAGCCTAGTGGTAAGAGATTGGAACAAATGCTGCTTCCAACAAAGTGCTTAACCAGGTTGCCTTTATCTGGTGACAGGCTGTTGGTAAGTGGTGAAATGAAATCATTCACCTGTCCAAGAGGACTCGAAAGGCCCAGAGGGGCACAGATTCCTGGCGGGCTCAATCACGCCCGGGGAGGGCAGCCAGAGGAACCGCAACCAAGGCGTTTTCCTCATGACTTTCAGCCCTCGCACTCCACATCCGCAGTCGGAGGCAGACTCCCCCGCTTTAGCGACATTTACCTGCCACAGGTCAAAGGCCTGTGGGTGAGAGTCAGTTTGTCTCAAAACTTCCTCACCGACCGAGCAGAGGCTCTTCTGCAGGCAGGAGGAGTGGTAATCCCTGTTCCTCCTCAGGAACAAGATACGCTTTTTGCTCTGACCTGGTCGTGGTGCCAAAATAGGACGGCTCCTTCCGTTCCGTTCTGGACCTTAAACTGCTCAACAAGCACGTGAAAACCAGGCGGTTCCGGATGGAACCCCCCGCTCCGTTTTTGCCTCAATGCCTCAAGGAGATTTCCTAGCATCAATAGACATCAGGATGCTTATCTCCATGTGCCGATTGCTCCAGGGCACCGGCGTTTGCTATGATGCGTTATTAAAGACGAGCATCTTCAGTTCATAGCCCTACCCTGCAGTCTGGCGACAGCCCCACGGGTGTTCACCAAGTTGATGGCAGCAGTGACAGCAGTCCCGCACTCTCACGGTCACTCTGTGATCCCTTGCTTGGACAATCTCCTTGTCAAGGCACTCTCTTAAAAGGCATGCCAACACAGCCTGCACATGGCGCTGGAAACTTCCCAGAGTTTCGGGGGAGTCCTCAACTTTTCAAAGTTAAACCCAATCGCTGGCATAGGCTCGGCATAGAGTTTCACACTCTCTCAGCGATGGTGAAGCTTCCACTGGACAAACAGCGGTCACTGCAGACGAGGGTGCAGTCTCTCCTTCAAGGAGACGCCTCTTCCAGAGGCAGTCCCTTTCACGCAGTTTCATCTGCGTCCACTTCAATAGAACATTCTTCGCTAATGTGAGGGGAAGTCGATGTCCCTACACAGGAACGCCCCCCTTTCTCAGACGATCAAGGACTCTCTTCAGAGGAGTCCACTCTTCAGATCAATTGTCTCGAGCTCTGGGCAGTGTATATTGCCCTGCAAGACTTCCTGCAGTGGCTGGAAGGCAAACAGATCCGAATTCAGTCGGACAATCCACAGCGGTGGCATACATCAACCACCAAGGCGGCCTACGCAGTCGGCGAGCCTCCCTGGAAGTCCACCGGATTCTGCTGGGGGTGGAAGACAGAGCTACACCATCTCCGCAGTTCACATCCCGGGTGTAGAAAACTGGGAAGCAGACTTCCTCAGTCACCAGGGCGTGGACGCAGGAGAATGGTCTCTGCACCCGGACGGGTTTCACGAATCGGCACAACAGCTGAATTCTACGGCCCTGAACCTACTGTATGGCCATTGCATCCTAGATCCTAGTGTTCTCAGGATTATTCCAAGAGGTCGTTGCCACCTTGGCACAGGCTATGGAGCCCACGTCTGCTAAGATCTACCACGGACGTGGAAGATTTTCTTATCCTGGTGCTCTGCTCAGGGAGTGTCTCCCGGGCCATTTCATTGCCTACTTTTCTTTCCTTCCTACAATCGGGGTTAGAAAAGGGCTTGTCGTTAGGCTCCCTTAAAGGGCAAGTCTCGGCACTATACGTGTTTTTTTTTCAGAAGCGTCTGGCACGCCTTCCTAAAGTGCGCACGTTCCTGCAGGGGGTTTGTCATATCGTGCCCCCGTACAAGCGGCCGTTAGATCATGGGATCTGAACAGAGTACTAGTTGCCCTCCAGAAGCCGCCTTTCGAACCTCGGAAGGATGTTTCCCTTCCTCGACTGTCACTGAAAGTGGCCTTTCTGGTAGCGATCACGTCTCTTCGGAGAGTGTCTGAGCTAGCAGCACTGTCATCCAAGGCTCCCTTCCTGGTGTTCCACCAGGACAAGGTAGTGCTGCGCCCCATTCAGGAGTTTCTCCCTAAGGTAGTATCCTCGTTTCATCTTAATCAGGATATCTCGTTACCTTCTTTTTGTCCTCATCCGGTTCACCGGTATGAAAAGGATTTACATTTCGTAGATCTAGTGAGAGCACTCAGACTCTACATTTCCCGCACGGCGCCCCTGCGCCGCTCTGATGCACTCTTTGTCCTTGTCGCTGGTCAGCGCAAGGGGTCGCAGGCTTCTAAAGCCACCCTGGCTCGATGGATCAAAGAACCAATTCTTGAAGCCTACCGTTCTGCGGGGCTTCCGGTTCCATCAGGGCTGAAGGCCCATTCAACCAGAGCTGTGGGTGCGTCCTGGGCATTACGACACCAGGCTACAGCTCAACAGGTGTGCCAGGCGGCTACCTGGTCGAGTCTGCACACTTTCACCAAACATTATCAGGTGCATGCCTATGCTTCGGCGGACGCCAGCCTAGGTAGAAGAGTCCTGCAGGCGGCAGTGACACCCCCGTAGGGGAGGGCTGTCTTGCAGCTCTAACATGAGGTATTTTGTTACCCACCCAGGGACTGCTTTTGGACGTCCCAATCGTCTGGGTCTCCCAATAGAGCGCCGAAGAAGAAGGGAATTTTGTTACTTACCGTAAATTCCTTTTCTTCTAGCTCTTATTGGGAGACCCAGCACCCGCCCTGTTGTCCTTCGGGATTTTTGGGTTTGTTTGCGGGTACACATGTTGTTCATGTTGAACGGTTTTCAGTTCTCCGATGTTACTCGGAGTGAATTTGTTTAAACCAGTTATTGGCTTTCCTCCTTCTTGCTTTAGCACTAAAACTGGTGAGCCAGTGATCCCACTGGGGGTGTATAGCCAGAAGGGGAGGGGCCTTACACTTTTTAGTGTAATGCTTTGTGTGGCCTCCGGAGGCAGTAGCTATACACCCAATCGTCTGGGTCTCCCAATAAGAGCTAGAAGAAAAGGAATTTACGGTAAGTAACAAAATTCCCTTCATTGCTGATAGAGAATGGAAGTCTTTCTGACCGTCTTGTACACATGATTACAGCTGCTGTCAGTTTCTTCCTTGTCACCATGCTATAGACGTATAAGTACAGGGCAGACACGTGTCGCCTCTTCCCATAACTCCGATCGGCTGACACTTTTATGTTAGTGCTTTAAATGTAAGTTACAGGTTGTCAGGGATCAGTGTGGCCCGGGCTGATTACAGGGGACTATAATGTTATCAGGCAGGGAACAGACACTGTATATAGGGTGGGGGGAGCGGAGGGACAGGGAACAGCCGCTGTATACAGGGTGGGGGGAGCAGAGGGGCAGGGAGCAGCCGCTGTATACAGGGTGGGGGGAGCGGAGCAGCAGGGAACAGCCGCTGTATACAGGGGGGGAGGGGGCAGGGAGCAGACGATGTATACAGGGTGGGGGAGCGCAGGGGCAGGGAGCAGACGCTGTATACGGGGTGGGGGGAGCGGAGGGGCCAGTGCAGACGCTGTATACAGGGTGGGGGGGGAGGGGGCAGGGAGCAGACGCTGTATACGGGGTGGGGGGAGCGGAGGGGCCAGTGCAGACGCTGTATACAGGGTGGGGGGAGCGGAGGGGCCAGTACAGACGCTGTATACAGGGTGGAGAGAGCGGAGGGCCCAGTGCCGACCCTCCGCCTCTATTGGTGGCTTATATCTTACAATGATGGAGTCTTGTGGGGTGATGAGACTTTTCTTATATACAGTAGTCAGTTATGGGACAGAAGTAATGCTGATTTGAGGTTATAAAAGAAATATACAAGACTATAATAAGCGTCTCGTCCTATTGTGGTGCTGATGTTGGAGTCACGTGAGGCAGATGCTGCGCTATGGACTTGTGGCCGCTGTGGTCTTATCACCAGGCTTCATTCAGAACAGCAGCCCTGTCTGGTATGGACTATGCAGCTTTTTTTGTCCCTCTACATTTTCCCAGTGATCAGCACCTAAAAGGGTTGTCCTGTGATAACGTGTTGATTGGTGGGTGATCCGCAGCCGATGGCATGGGAATTACGATGCGTTCACCCCATTCATTTTGTATGGGGCTGCTGGAAAGTCACACAGCGCTCAGCAGCCTCATAGGGAGTGAATTTAGCAGCGGTCCAGCCTGTGCACTGCCGCCCCTTACTAACGGGCACAGTTCCCTCTTCTGCCAGTTGGTGTGGGTCATCGGAGGCCAACTGATCAACTTATGCCCTATCCTGTGCATAGGTGACAACTTGTTGTAACCCTTGTAAGCCCCGTAGTTCTTTGGGTCTTTAGACGCTTGCGCTCTCATCATGTAACCCCTCCAGTCATTCTGTGGCCTTGGTGTTCGTGTGCTGCAATAACTGGCATTGTGGCTCCCATCGCTGTGATGGTCCAATGTGACCTGGAGGTCTGCAGTCCCTGTGCAGTAGTATCCCTGCTAATCCATGTCACATGGAGTGGAGGGTCGCCCAGCGAATATTGTGCACTCGCCCCATTCTAATTTCTGACACCTGCCTGTTTTTTGCTCTGATGTAACCGATGCTTTTTTACATCCATAGACCGAAAACCCCACAGATTGGCCACGTTTGCTCTTCATACTTGACATGACATTCTAGCTTCAAATTTACTCCGTTTTCAGGGAATTATAATATACCGTATTTTTCTGATTCTAAGACTCGTTTTCTTCCCAAAAATTTGGGAGGAAAATGAGGGGGGCGTCTTAAAATCCGAATATAGCTTACGGGGGGGGGGGGGGGGTCTGTGTGGCGAATGGGTGCGTGTAGCCGAGTGCGGGCAGCCGGGTGCCTGTCTGTGTCAGCTGCCTCTCTGTGCGGGAGTGCAGGCAGCCTGCTGGATGCCACTCTGTGCGGGCGGGTGGCTATGCGGCAGTTGTCCCAGTGTGTCCGCGGTCCCAGTTTCAAATGATGGTGCTGGGAGTCAGCGCATGTGCAGATGGAGCCCTTGGATGAGAGCTCCATTTGCGCTTGCGCCGTTCCAGGTACCATCATTTGAACCGGGACTGCGGACAGACTGGAACCCTCACAGCAACGGCCTGTTGCACTATTGACCCGCCACTGCTGCTGACCGCCACTACCCGTCGCTGCCACCACAACCTCTGCATCCTATGACCCCGCTTCACCACCACTGCTGCCCCCCTCCCGGTAAGACAACACCAGAATATCAGAATATAAGACAGAGCCCTTTTTTTTTTTTTTTTTATTTTTTATTTTTTAATCTCTAAATTTGGGGTGTCTTATAAAACGAAAAATATGGTAATTGTTTTTATATATATATATAGTGCCAACCTATTCTGCAGCACTTTACAATCAAGGTGGGCTTATACAGACAGAAACAACGTCACATAGTTCAGCGCACCGGGCTGCTCTCTTCCTTGAACATTATAATAATTTATTTTGGTGACTGTTTACATTTGTGACTAAAAAAAACCTAAAGCTGAGCAGACCCGATCAATAATTCACATGCATGATTCCCTCCGCCCTGTGACATGCACGCTCCGCTCAGCCAAGCGTGCATGGCTCCTGACACTGGACACCTGGCGCAGCTCATCTTCCCTGAAGACAAAAATCTGTAATTGTGTAACCAGTTACCAGCCATTATTTAGGCATCCTGCGCCAGTCTACAGCTGGGTATGTAGTGTCCCCTGTGATGTGGTAGGATGAGTGCTGGAGAGACAAACGACTTGTTAATTCTGCGGCGCGTTCATTCTGCGGCTCGGCGCGTTCATTCTGCGGCTCGGCGCGTTCATTCGGCGGCTCGGCGCGTTCATTCTGCGGCGCGTTCATTCCGCGGCTCGGCGCGTTCATTCTGCGGCGCGTTCATTCGGCGGCTCGGCCCGTTCATTCGGCGGCTCGGCCCGTTCATTCTGCGGCGCGTTCATTCTGCGGCTCGGCGCGTTCATTCTGCGGCGCGTTCATTCGGCGGCTCGGCGCGTTCATTCGGCGGCTCGGGTCATGGAGTTCATTAGTCACTTGGCAACACACCAGTAATAGCAGAAACATGTAGACGTTACCGTGTGTCGTACGAGCAGCCTGGTCACGGATCGCCCCCTCTCGGCCGGTTTTCCGAGTGGTGCATTGCCCTTCTGTTAATCTGGTAATGTACAGAAATATTCACAGGATTGTAATGATTACTAATCCTTGTGATTACATCCATGTGTGAGCATTTTACAGATGTGACGCTGTGAGCAGAAGCCCCCCTGTACACGGCTCCATCCCCGATATCTGACCCCCTCTGACCACTTCAGAATGCACTATGGCAGCCGGACCTCTGTGAACCAAACCTGCATTGTAGTAGGGTCTCTTGGTGACTTTTTGTGGAACAGAATTATGGGGCAACCCTTTAAGACGACCTGAAACTAATCCTAAGGTTGAGGGAAAGAGGTTTCTTGGATTTAGGATCGGGAGCCCCCCGTTATTCCTGAGAATGGAGGCGTCGCGGAGCTGCCATTCCTATACGGGTTCTATATGACTTTGCCTCTCCAGCAAATGCAGTACGTGAATTAACCATGAGCAGTAATCTGGGGGCTCGTTCCTCTGTATAGACCGGATTATGGGGTCATTGATGTGCCAGCAGGGGTCCGGTATTACCAGAATAGTTCCTGTAACGCCAGGTCCTGGTTGTGCGCAGTCGCATCCGGTGGACATCACTCTGCTACATCTCTAGTCTGGAGAGCGCAGTCTGAGGTCGCTCAGGTTTCACATGTGACGCGCTCTTGAGTGTGTGAACTCTGCCAAAGAGAGAGTACAAGGTCCAGTACATACATTACAGATATACCCTCCCTGCGTGGTGTCTGCTTACTCCAGCTGTATACATCAGATGCTGGGTATTATGGGCTCATTCGCACAACTCAATGGCAGCTATATTTTCTCAGCAAACCAGAAATATTTTATAGATAGATAGATATAGAGAGAGATAGATATAGAGAGAGAGAGATAGATATAGAGAGAGAGAGAGATGTGGAGAGAGAGAGATGTGGAGAGAGAGAGATGTGGAGAGAGAGAGATGTGGAGAGAGAGAGATGTGGAGAGAGAGAGATGTGGAGAGAGAGAGATGTGGAGAGAGAGAGAGATGTGGAGAGAGAGAGAGATGTGGAGAGAGAGAGAGATGTGGAGAGAGAGAGAGAGATGTAGAGAGAGAGATGTAGAGAGAGAGATGTAGAGAGATGTAGAGAGAGAGAGAGATGTAGAGAGAGAGAGAGATGTGGAGAGAGAGAGAGATGTGGAGAGAGAGAGAGATGTGGAGAGAGAGAGAGATGTGGAGAGAGAGAGAGAGATGTGGAGAGAGAGAGAGAGATGTGGAGAGAGAGAGAGATGTAGAGAGAGAGAGAGAGAGATGTAGAGAGAGATAGATATAATTATCTATCTCTATCTCTGAGATATAGAGAGAGATATCTATCTATCGTATTTTTCATTTTATAAGACACACCCCAAATTTGGAGGGAAAAAAGGTAAAAAAAAATTATGGGGTCCGTTTATAATCTGGTGGTGTCTTACCAGGGAGGGGGGCGTGCAGAGAAGCGGGGTAACAGGAGGCAGGGGCAGTACTGGAGTACTGCAGGTGCTGCGCTGTGCGGGGGCCGGCGTCGCGGGGGCTGCGCTGTGCGGGGGCCGGCGTCGCAGGGGCTGCTCTGTGCGGGGATCAGGGATCACATGTAGGAGCGACAGTGCAGATGTTAGCACCCCCAGACAGCCCCTTTAAAGCCCCTATTCTTATACCCCCGTCCTGGGTCTCCCAACCCTTCCCTGATATTATAAAGCTACATGCGCACGCTGTAGTTTTGTTGTCACAAAAAAAAAACCTGCCCCTTTTGAGACATCAAAACTGCACCTTGTCCCAGAGAGCCTGGAAATGTAGGGGGAAAAAACCCAGCTTGTAATGAGGCCGCGTTTTTGGTGCATTTTTGTCAGTTCTGCTTTTGATGGTTTTTTGTTTTGTTTTTTTTTTGTGAAAAATGGTGATGGGTGGACTGGACTGTGAAGCGTGCTGTCCCCCCAATTTTGATAGTCATGATAAAGCCTAACAGCTAGGGGCTGGTGTTCTCAAACTGGGGAGCCCATGGTTATTAGCAGCGCTACAGCCGCCCAGAATTGTCACATCCGCTAGATGTGACATCCTTAGAACTTTACCCGGCTCTTCCCAATTGCCCTGGTGTGGTGGCAGTCGGGGGAATAAGGAGTTAATTGCAGGAACAAAAGAAAAAAAGCCCTAGATTAGTAATGGGATGCGTCTGAGACACCCCCTGCCCCCATTACTAATCTGTAAGTGAAAAGAAATAAACACCAAAAAAAATCCTTTTTGGAATAAGAGACAAAAAACCACCCTCTTTCACTACTTTATTAACCCCTAAAACTCCCCTGCAGGTCCGACTTAATCCACATGAGGTCCCACGAAGATAACAGCTCTGCTACATATGAAGTTACACCGAGCGGCCATAGAACATGTCCGCATGCTGTGAGGATCAGGCAGAGACTGAGTCAGCCCTGCGATGAGTGGTGAATTCACTCAGGTTAGCTGTGGCTGCAGCTGAATTTTCCCACGGTCTTCCACCTGTGATTGCAGGTAACCTGACCTACGGAGACCTCAGTGAACTCAGGTGAGGTCACTGAAGTTACCTAAGCCCAAGATAGAGGGGGGGGGTGTCTCATAGATGCCTACCCATCACTACTCCAGTGGCAGCTGTGAGCTGCGATTAACCTCTGATTACCCTTATTGCCACCGCACCAGGGCAATCGGGAAGAGTTGGGGAAAGGTTCGGGAGTGTCGCATCGAATGGTTGTGGCAAACCGGAGTGGCTTCAAGCTGCCATTTTTAGACTGGGTGGCTCCAAATAACAATGGTTCTCCCCAGCCTGAGAATACCAGCCGTCAGCTGTCCGGGTTTATCTTGGTTTGGTATAAAAATTGGGGGGACCCCACGCAGTGGTGTTTTTGTTTTTTTTTTTTAATTAAAAAGAAAAAAGCTGCGCCGCTGGGGGTTGAAGCCGAGGTACGTTTTTTCACAGCTGTAAAAAAGTTACATTCTGCGTTCCTCCCGCCCGACGGTCAGTCACAAAACGTCTGATGCGCCGCGGTGCGGATGCAACAGAACACCATAAGTTGCAATCCGCCCTTAATAGACGTCTGAGGAATAAACGGATTCCTCCAACGGTTACCGTAATTCCTCAAGGCGGTGGATTGCAACTGGCAAGTCAAAAGTGAGAACGTTCTGACAAAACTGCACCAAAAAACGCAGCGTGCGCATATAGCCTTAGAAGGATCAGGCATGTTGACTTTCAGTGCTTCACCCTTCTGTTTGCTCACAGGTGTCTGGCAGCAGCTTTTCTCGGCGCTCCCCTTTTTCTCCTCGGCGCGCTCCCCTTTTTCTCCTCGGCGCGCTCCCCTTTTTCTCCTTGGCGCGCTCCCCTTTTTCTCCTTGGCGCGCTCCCCTTTTTCTCCTCGGCGCGCTCCCCTTTTTCTCCTCGGCGCGCTCCCCTTTTTCTCCTCGGCGCGCTCCCCTTTTTCTCCTCGGCGCGCTCCCCTTTTTCTCCTCGGCGCGCTCCCCTTTTTCTCCTCGCCGCGCTCCCCTTTTTTCTCCTCGCCGCGCTCCCCTTTTTTCTCCTCGCCGCGCTCCCCTTTTTTCTCCTCGCCGCGCTCCCCTTTTTTCTCCTCGCCGCGCTCCCCTTTTTTCTCCTCGCCGCGCTCCCCTTTTTTTCTCCTCGCCGCGCTCCCCTTTTTTCTCCTCGCCGCGCTCCCCTTTTTTCTCCTCGCCGCGCTCCCCTTTTTTCTCCTCGCCGCGCTCCCCTTTTTTCTCCTCGCCGCGCTCCCCTTTTTTCTCCTCGCCGCGCTCCCCTTTTTTCTCCTCGCCGCGCTCCCCTTTTTTCTCCTCGCCGCGCTCCCCTTTTTTCTCCTCGCCGCGCTCCCCTTTTTTCTCCTCGCCGCGCTCCCCTTTTTTCTCCTCGCCGCGCTCCCCTTTTTTCTCCTCGCCGCGCTCCCCTTTTTTCTCCTCGCCGCGCTCCCCTTTTTTCTCCTCGCCGCGCTCCCCTTTTTTCTCCTCGCCGCGCTCCCCTTTTTTCTCCTCGCCGCGCTCCCCTTTTTTCTCCTCGCCGCGCTCCCCTTTTTTCTCCTCGCCGCGCTCCCCTTTTTTCTCCTCGCCGCGCTCCCCTTTTTTCTCCTCGCCGCGCTCCCCTTTTTTCTCCTCGCCGCGCTCCCCTTTTTTCTCCTCGCCGCGCTCCCCTTTTTTCTCCTCGCCGCGCTCCCCTTTTTTCTCCTCGCCGCGCTCCCCTTTTTTCTCCTCGCCGCGCTCCCCTTTTTCTCAGCTCTAGTCACGCTTAGATTGTCATCGTTATCAAATCTACAGAGGGCCCCATCCCATTCCTGGCAGCAGAGGTAGATTCCCTGCGTACAAGTGAGCGGGAGGCTCCTATTGTCATGTTATACGGTAAACAGACGGCCGGGGTCATCGATTTACTGAAAACAAAAGAGGCCGATCCAGGAGCCAAAAAATGGAAATGGCGACTACGTCAAGGCTGTACGGTTACTAGTTAATAGTCTCTGTACGTCTGGGGTAACTTTTTTAATAGATTTATAAACTAATTTAGAAAACTTAAAATGGTTCTGGATGGCTTTTCATCTTTACAATGTGGTTTTGGGGGGTGCCAGGTCCTGAGATTCCCCCACAATTGCCCTATAGACCCTGGAGAAGCGCACTGCTCCTGCATGAGCGCGCATAGCGGGGTACAGATTTAGTCCAGAGCACGCGGAGCTGTGTGCGCTCCTGAGCGGCAGACTTCTCAGGGTGTCGTTTGAGTAGTGCGGGGGTGCGTCCTCGGGACCACCGATCTGCAGGCAATTAGTGCATGGTAAAAATGAAACAAAACATGCAGAAAGCTTACTCTTTAAAGGGCTTGTCCACTAATATACAACCAGAATTTAATCAGTGCAGAACCCTATATAAACTAATCAGTGTATACTCTCCGCGGTAGCGATGTGTAGTGACGTGGCTTGTACCACGTGCCAGCCACAGCCGAAGGAATTGTGGAGGCCTGGGAAAGGTCTGCGGTCACTCCATGTAATTGTGGACTGCTGAAATGTGACAGGGGGACGGGGGCACGTGACTGCATGTATGCAATATTCATCATCGCAGTCACATGCCGACTAAATTGTCAGCTTCTCTCAATTCTGGGCCCGAGCGTTCAGCACGTGACCACAAATCCAGGGCAGCGTGTGTCAGGCACTGGCTGTATGATCACAGCAGGGGGTGTTTCACTCTGAACCACTGCCACGTTTCAGAGAAGCCCAAATTGCACTGTGCAATAGTCGTACAGGCAGGTCCCTGACGGTTTCTCTGTGCCCCCTGCCCAGGACTGATCGGTGTCTGTGCACACAGGATTGGGCAGCGTGTATCAGCTGTTGGGAAAGGGTTAAGGAAATGCCAACAGACGTGTTCTGGTGGTTTGTTGCTGGTCGATTAGCCGTCCTGCTGCTTAGTCCTGGCTGTTCAGGCTCCGTTCTCCTCTGTGGGTGCTGTAGTGTCTGGTGCGGGCTCCTGTGTTGGGCGCCGTGGCGGCTCCTGTGTTGGGCGCCGTGGCGGCTCCTGTGTTGGGCGCCGTGGCGGCTCCTGTGTTGGGCGCCGTGGCGGCTCCTGTGTTGGGCGCCGTGGCGGCTCCTGTGTTGGGCGCCGTGGCGGGTGTGGTATTGTAATAGTCTATTATGGAGTTTTCAGATCTGATGTCACCTGAGCTGCGGAGTGAATGTGACTTAAAGGGGAAAACCACCTGTAAAATCTGCAGCTGCGATTTATATATGGACCTCAATAAAGTGATCCCGGACGCCTGCATTTTACACCCGTCTGAGCTCAGGTCTAGCTCAATTTTTCCTTATTGTGGCTCATATAGATCACACCCCGTCTGCTCCTTTATACTTGCAATTATCCTCTGGTGTAATCAGGAAGGAGATAAAAGCGGACAAGGGTCTACACACACACACACACACACACACACACACACACACACACACACACACACACACCCCGCTGGACGACAGCTTTATGTGGATTCTGCAATTCAAATCCAATTACTGTATATACTCGAGTATGAGCCAACCCGAGTGCAAGCCAAGGCCCCCAATGTTACCACAAAAAACTGGGAAAACTTATTGACTCAAATACAAGCCTAGGGTGGGAAATGCAGCAGCTACTGGTACATTTCAACATGAAAAATAGATACCAATAAAAAGTAATGGGCCCCATACTTGTTTCCTGTAGTATTAAGCCCCATACGTGTCCCCCTGACACCCCACCACCCCCATCCCCTTGTAGTAATGGGCCCCATCTGTGTCTTCATCCTTGTGGCCCATCCTTTAGTACTGTCCCACTGGTCCCCTTCTCACATACATGAACAAAAATTATTCTCACTTGTCCTCCATTCCTGCAGTGTCCGCTTACCTGCTTCTTGCTGACCGCAGGCATATTGACCCTTCGATGATCGCAGCTGGAGCACGGGGCCGCCGCTGCCATCGTCGCTTTACTTCAGTTAAATGCTTTGCAGTGCCTTAAAGCAGTCATCTGAAGTAAAGCGCTGACTGCAGCGGTGGCCCCCTGCACAGACCAAGATCATCGAGGGGTATATGTGCTGCGGTCCTCAAGAAGCTGGTAAGCGAACAGCGCAGGAACTGAGGACAGGTGAGAATATTATTTATTTATTTTTTTTGTGGGAGCCTCACTTGAGTATAAGCAGAGGGGGGTGTTTTCAGCATAAAAAAATGGGCCAGAAAACGGCTTATACTAGAGTATATACGGTACATTCTGCAATCAGTGACAGACAGCAGCAGTGTGTTTTTTTTTGTTTTTTTTTTTTTTTGTTTGTAACCCTGTTGACATGCACTGGAAAATCTGCAAGAAGTAGTGGTGTTTAGGTTGTGTACAGAAAATCTGGTCAGGATGGCCCCACTGAACAGGCCGAAGCCTTATGTAGATTGGCATCAGCCTTAGCTGGTGTTCATACGTGGCATTCTTGCAGCTTTTTTTTTTTTTTTTTTTTATCCCCTCAATTTGAGAACTGCATTTTTTAAAGCGTTTTCTTGTCTAGGGGCCATAATGAATCCCCAAATGACAATAGAAGCTTGATGGGCCCAAATATAGACAGACCCCAACGTCTCTAATACTGGCTCATTCTCCACCCTCCATACATATTACCTGGTCATTGCTCCTCCCCCGTCTTTCCCATACACCGAGCTCGGCCACGTGCTCCTGTGTCCCTCCGAGAGCAGCTGCCGGGCTCCTCTTACCTCCCGGAGAACAAAGGGTGCGGCCGCTGATGACCTGGATAACCCCATTGTCTCAATTGTCTGGTCGCTAAAAATGAGTGCTCCTAAAGTTAACACCTAAACAGCACAGATAGGGGGATGGGGGTTTGACTTCTGAGACCTCCGCTGGTCAACACAATGGGGGCACATTTGTCCATGTTTTGATCCTGGGACATGCCTCGGAGGATGACTTGTGGCGGGTGACTTTTCTTCTGATGCTTTTTTTATATATTTTTTTTTTTTGTGCTTTCACAAGTTGTGATCTGTAATAATGGAGAAATGTTCCCGGATTTATTCACATAGTGCGGTGACGCCCCCCGCTGAAAGTGTCGCTAGTGCGGTGACGCCCCCCGCTGAAAGTGTCGCTAGTGCGGTGACGCCCCCCGCTGAAAGTGTCGCTCTTATTTTTTGCCTGTGTCATTTGTATCCTCTGTCCTCGCCGCTCCTTCCAGGAAATCTCCGCTTGGGCTTCGTGCTGTAATTTCAGCCTTTGCACGGAGCGGAGTATTACTTTCCTGATCCCCTGAGACTTCGGTGATAGGTGCATTGTCCTACAAAGTCACTCGTCCTCTATTGTGGGGGTCCCGGCTCTGGGGAGCGCTTGGTTTTCGCGGCTGATTGTGACCAGTCTTAGAGTAAATCAGCATTATGAATCAGTAACCTGAGTATGTGTTTGTTGTTCCCGCAGTGTTTATGCGCCTTCTCATCTCCTGCACGTATGCATTGATAACCAGGCTCTTCTCCGCAGGTCTCGGCAGCGCACGGAGTGGCGGTGGGCGATGGAGCGGGCAGCTATCCTCTGCCGGTGGACATGGTTACAAGCTCAGGTTTCCGACCTAGAGTTTCGGATAAGGCAACAGACGGAGATCTACAAGCAAATCCGATGTACGAAGGTAACAACAAACATTACAACATAACCTACCATCAGAGAGGAAGCCAGCCTGTCACCTAAGGCCTCATATTACATACCGGTATCATAGGGGGTGTAAAGAATTAGCAAACAATGGCTGCTTTCTTCCTGAGTTGCGCCACTCTTGTCCTCAGGTGGTCAGTGGTATTACAGCCGAGAGCAGCCATGTGTTTGTAATCCCTGCACCTTGTGTGCTGCGGGGGAGGTCTCCCTTGTTGGCACGGCTGATCATTTAGGCCTGTGCATGGCCTCTGCACACTTGTCAGGCCTGCCTGAGCCCCGCACACACACAGGCTGGGCATCCTGCCTAATGCACTCACCAGGTGAAATGAAGTCATCCAAGGACGCAGGGCCGGCATCCTCCAGTTCAGTCTCTGATTAGAGCTGGTCATGGATATTATCCTCCTGCAGCCAAGGAGTCAACAGACTGTGACCGAGTCCGGCAGGGTAATGTCTGACGGCTTACATGTGACTCTGCACTGCCTATTGTGTACGGTGTCCACCGCGGGACCCTGTCAATGACTTCTATCCATAGGACCCTATACATGATCCGATGCAACCGACTCCACATAAGAGCATACGTTCCTAATCATGAGCCCGTGCAACGCTGCAGCCAATCAACAAGTAAACCACTTGGAGCTTTTACGTATCGTATTTTTCGGTTTATAAAACGCACCAAAAATTTAGAGGCGGAAAATAGGAAAACATAATTTTTAATGTTAAAAAGAGGGTCCGTCTTATAATCCTAGTGTCTTTATCCTAATGCTCACTGGGGGGGGGGGGGGCGGCGGTGGTGCAGCGGCTCAGGAAGGTCATAGGAGGCAGGGTCAGCGATGCTGCGGGCTCAGAGGAGGAGGTGTTAGGTCTCACAATGGTCAGTGAACAGAGGGTTGGTGATACTGCGGCCTCGCGGGTTTTGCACCAGCGGACGCCATTGATCAGCTGGCGTGCTGCAGGAGTGTCACTAAAGTGGAGCGACTCAGGAAGGTCACAGGTCGGAGTGTCGCTGCGGCAGCGGACACCTAGTCTGACTGCGGACTCTATTAAATTGCCCGTAGTTAACACAATGAACTTCAAGAAAATTGCCGCGGAGGTGGTGCATGCGCACATTCACGTGATGGACTTCAAGAAAATGGCCGCAGAGGTGGTGCATGCGCACATTCACGTGATGGACTTCAAGAAAATGGCCGCGGAGGTGGTGCGTGCGCAGAGGCAAACACTGCCAATTTCTTTAAGTCCATGTCAATCTGTGCACGCGCCGCCTCCACAGCCATTTTCATCAAGTTCATCGCGTCAACTGCGGGCGATTCAATAGAGCCTGCAGTCAGGTCAGGCGCCCGCTACCGCCGCAACACTGCAGTGGTGCCCTCAGTATTGTTGACCCTGCCTCCTATGACCCCACTCTGCCACCCCGGTAAGCCATAGCCACACCTCTTCTTTTTTTTCCCAGTTTTGAGGGAAAAAAAGTGCGTTTTACAATCCAGAAGATATGGTAATCTGTCTGCATGTATACAGAGGATGTGCTGCCGACAATATGGAAAGTGTATGGTGATGTAACCGGTCATCCACACAGGTGGCATTGGCACGTGAAAAAGGGCATATAATACCGTAATGTGCAGCGTAAACCTAGATCACAGCGCTCTGCAGGTGGTGTACGGCCCCTCCCAAAAAAGGCAAGGACAGATTTGATTTAAAAAAATAGTTCGTTATGATATGCATTTTTCTTTGTCGCTCCTAATTGGGAGACCCAGACAATTGGGTGTATAGCTACTGCCTCCGGAGGCCACACAAAGCATTACACTAAAAAGTGTAAGGCCCCTCCCCTTCTGCCTATACACCCCCCGTGGGATCACGGGCTCCTCAGTTTTCATGCTTTGTGCGAAGGAGGTCAGACATCCACGCATAGCTCCACTGTTTAGTCAGCAGCAGCTGCTGACTATGTCGGATGGAAGAAAAGAGGGCCCATACTAGGGCCCCCAGCATGCTCCCTTCTCACCCCACTTTTGTCGGCGGTGTTTGTTAAGGTTGAGGTACCCATTGCGGGTACGGAGGCTGGAGCCCACATGCTGCTTCCTTCCCCATCCTCCTTAGGGCTCTGGGTGAAGTGGGATTTTACCGGTCTCCAGGCACTGAGGCCGTGCTCCATCCACAGCCCCTGGGGAATCTGCTGGATATGGAGCTGAGTATCGTCAGGGACAGGGCCCTGCTACGTCAAGGTACTCTGTGTCCCCGTACAGACCGCGCGCAGACACACTGCAGCATTGCTGGGTGTGTTAGTGCGCCGGGGACAACAGCGCTGCGCGCTTGTGCCATTACTAGCTACAGCTCTGCTGAGTGAGTCAATGTATTGGGAACTGCCGCGCCGGCCGCTGCTGTCAGTTCACGCTGCGGCGCGGCTGGGACTTGTGGTGCGCCGGGGACTTCCGCACTGGCCGTGCATATATGACGGCCGCGCTTATTACTCGAGTCACCGGCTTTTGCGGCCTAGTTTCGTTTCGTTCCCGCCCCCAGGCCTGCCAGTCAGGGGAAGGGCGGGACGCTGTACAGAACGTCAGCGCCGAGGGCTGGAGTCTACTTTACATACTCCAGCCCTCACACTGGGCACAGTGGGACGCCAGTTTCCCGCACTTTGTCTGAGGCACGCCCACGGTCCGCCCCTCTTCACAGAACGCCGGCAGCCATTCCTGTGTGCAGTCTGAGCTGGAGAGGGGAGACAAGCTCTGGGAGACCCAGACACGGGATTCTGGTGACCACACACCCGCGTTTGAGCGGGCGGTAAGCGGCACCTCTGGTGCTGACCCCACTAGTACCGAAGTGTACATTTGTATTTTTATGCTTGCATGCTATACATTGCACTGTACGGTCGCTGGTGATTCTTGGCTATATACCCTCCTAGATTGCTCAGAGGAGACAACAGCATGTCATCCGCAAAAAGCAAGGGTGCCAAGGCACAGGCTTTCTATGCTGCTTGTAGCCTCACATGCGGTACTCTACCGGCAGGTTCCACTGACCCCCATTGTGTGCAGTGCTCGGCCCCTGTGGCACTTGCTCGGCCGGGGCCTCTGCTAGAGGTGACCCAGGGAGAACCACCTGTGAATACTGTCCAGGTGACGGGGACGGAGTTTGCAGTTTTTGCTGATAAACTGTCTGTGACTATGACTAAAATTCTAGAAACTTTGCAGTCTAGATCAGTAACTCAGACCATGGGCACTGTTGAATCATTGCTCCCTGGTCCCCCTCAGTTGGAACAGCTCCGGGCTCCGGGGGTGTCCCATGCATCCCAGGGTGAAGGCTCTGACACGGACGACAGTCCCAGACAGCCTAAGCGAGCTCGCTATGAGCGGCCCTCGACTTCATCACACTGGTCAGGGTCCCAGCAGGAAGGCTCTCTGTGTGATGAGGCGGAGGTAGCTGATCAGGATTCTGATCCTGAGACCGCTCTCAATCTGGATACTCCTGAGGGTGACACCGTAGTGAATGATCTTATAGCGTCCATCAATAGAATGTTGGATATTTCTCCCCCAGCTCCTCCGGTGGAGGAATCAGCTTCACAGCAGGAGAAATTCCATTTCAGGTATCCCAAGCGTAAATTAAGTACTTTTCTGGACCACTCTGACTTTAGAGAGGCAATCCAGAAACACCACGCTTATCCAGATAAGCGTTTCTCCAAACGGCTTAAGGATACACGTTATCCCTTTCCCCCTGACGTGGTCAAGGGCTGGACCCAGTGTCCCAAGGTGGATCCTCCAATCTCCAGGCTTGCGGCTAGATCCATAGTTGCAGTGGAAGATGGGGCTGCACTTAAAGATGCCACTGACAGACAGATGGAGCTCTGGTTGAAATCCATCTATGAAGCTATCGGCGCGTCGTTTGCTCCAGAATTCGCAGCCGTATGGGCACTCCAAGCTATTTCAGCTTGTCTTACACAGATTGACACGGTCACACGTACATCTGTTCCGCAGGCGGCATCCTTAACCTCTCAAATGTCTGCATTTGCGTCTTACGCGATTAATGCGGTACTGGACTCTACAAGCCGTACGGCAGTGGCGTCCGCCAACTCCGTGGTTTTACGCAGAGCCTTGTGGTTAAGGGAATGGAAAGCAGATTCTGCTTCCAAAAAGTGCTTAACCAGTTTACCATTTTCTGGTGACCGACTGTTTGGTGAGCGTTTGGATGAAATCATTAAACAGTCCAAGGGTAAGGATTCATCCTTACCTCAGCCCAGACAAAACAAACCCCAACAGAGGAGGGGACAGTCGGGGTTTCGGTCCTTTCGAGGCTCGGGCAGGTCCCAATTCTCCTCGTCCAAAAGGACTCAAAAGGATCAGAGGAGCTCAGATTCTTGTCGGGCTCAGTCACGCCCAAAAAAGACAGCCGGAAGACCCGCTACCAAGGCGGCTTCCTCATGACTTTCGGCCTCCTCTCTCCGCATCCTCGGTCGGTGGCAGGCTCTCCCGCTTTGGCGACATTTGGCTGCCACAGGTCAAAGACCGTTGGGTGAGAGACATTCTGTCTCACGGGTACAGGATAGAGTTCAGTTCTCGTCCTCCAACTCGATTCTTCAGAACTTCTCCACCTCCCGACTGAGCCGATGCTCTTCTGCAAGCGGTGTGCACTCTAAAGGCAGAAGGAGTGGTGACCCCTGTTCCTCTTCAGGAGCAAGGTCACGGTTTTTACTCCAATTTGTTTGTGGTGCCAAAAAAGGACGGGTCTTTCCGTCCCGTTCTGGATCTACAACTGCTCAACAAGCATGTGAAAACCAGGCGGTTCCGGATGGAATCCCTCCGCTCCGTCATCGCCTCAATGTCTCAAGGAGATTTCCTAGCATCAATAGACATCAAGGATGCTTATCTCCACGTGCCGATTGCTCCAGAGCACCAGCGTTTTCTACGCTTCGTTATAGGAGACGAACACCTTCAGTTCGTAGCTCTGCCTTTCGTGCTGGCAACAGCCCCACGAGTCTTCACCAAGGTCATGGCAGCAGTAGTAGCAGTCCTGCACTCTCAGGGACACTCCGTGATCCCTTACTTAGACGATCTGCTGGTCAAGGCACCCTCTCAAGAGGCATGCCAAAACAGCCTGAACGTTGCGCTGGAGACTCTCCAGAGTTTCGGGTGGATCATCAACTTTTCAAAGTCAAATCTGACCCCGACCCAATCGCTAACATATCTTGGCATGGAGTTTCATACTCTCTCAGCGATAGTGAAGCTTCCGCTGGACAAACAGCGTTCACTACAGACAGGGGTGCAATCTCTCCTTCAAGGCCAGTCACACCCCTTGAGACGCCTCATGCACTTCCTAGGGAAGATGGTAGCAACAATGGAGGCAGTCCCTTTCGCGCAGTTTCATCTGCGTCCACTACAATGGGACATTCTTCGCCAATGGGACGGGAAGTCGACGTCCCTCGACAGGAACGTCTCCCTTTCTCAGACGGCCAAAGAATCTCTTCGGTGGTGGCTTCTTCCCACCTCATTGTCAAAAGGAAAGTCCTTTCTACCCCCATCCTGGGCGGTGGTTACGACAGACGCGAGTCTATCAGGGTGGGGAGCAGTCTTTCTCCACCACAGGGCTCAAGGTACGTGGACTCAGCAAGAGTCCACCCTTCAGATCAATGTTCTGGAAATCAGAGCAGTGTATCTTGCCCTACAAGCCTTCCAGCAGTGGCTGGAAGGCAAGCAGATCCGAATTCAGTCGGACAACTCCACAGCGGTGGCATACATCAACCACCAAGGAGGAACACGCAGTCGGCAAGCCTTCCAGGAAGTCCGGCGGATTCTGACGTGGGTGGAAGACATGGCATCCACCATATCCGCAGTTCACATCCCAGGCGTGGAAAACGGGGAAGCAGACTTCCTCAGTCGCCAGGGTATGGACGCAGGGGAATGGTCTCTTCACCCGGACGTGTTTCAGGAGATCTGTCGCCGCTGGGGGATGCCGGACGTCGACCTAATGGCGTCCCGGCACAACAACAAGGTCCCGGCTTTCATGGCACGGTCTCACGATCACCGAGCTCTGGCGGCGGACGCCTTAGTTCAAGATTGGTTGCAGTTCCGGCTACCTTATGTGTTCCCACCTCTGGCACTGTTGCCCAGAGTGCTGCGCAAGATCAGGTCCGACTGCCGCCGCGCCATCCTCGTCGCTCCAGACTGGCCGAGGAGGTCGTGGTACCCGGATCTGTGGCACCTCACGGTAGGCCAACCGTGGGCACTACCAGACCGACCAGACTTGTTGTCCCAAGGGCCGTTTTTCCATCGGAATTCTGCGGCCCTGAACCTGACTGTGTGGCCATTGAGTCCTGGATCCTAGCGTCTTCAGGATTATCTCAAGAGGTCATTGCCACCATGAGACAGGCTAGAAAACCATCCTCCGCCAAGATCTACCACAGGACGTGGAAGATATTTTTATCTTGGTGCTCTGCTCAAGGAGTTTCTCCCTGGCCATTTGCATTGCCTACTCTTCTTTCCTTCCTGCAATCCGGTTTGGAAAAAGGTTTGTCGCTCGGCTCCCTTAAAGGACAAGTCTCAGCGCTATCTGTATTTTTTCAGAAACGCCTGGCGCGACTTCCTAAGGTACGCACGTTCCTGCAAGGGGTTTGTCATATCGTCCCTCCTTACAAGCGGCCGTTAGAGCCCTGGGATCTGAACAGGGTTCTAATTGCTCTCCAGAAGCCGCCTTTCGAGCCTATGAGGGATGTTTCCCTTTCTCGCCTTTCACAGAAAGTGGCCTTTCTAGTAGCGGTCACGTCTCTTCGGAGAGTGTCCGAGCTAGCAGCGCTGTCATGCAAATCTCCCTTCCTGGTGTTTCACCAGGACAAGGTGGTTCTGCGCCCGATTCCGGAGTTTCTCCCTAAGGTGGTATCCCCCTTTCATCTCAATCAGGATATCTCCTTACCTTCTTTGTGTCCTCATCCAGTTCATCAATGTGAAAAGGATTTGCATTTGTTGGATCTGGTGAGAGCACTCAGAATCTACATTTCCCGCACGGCGCCCCTGCGCCGCTCGGATGCACTCTTTATCCTTGTCGCTGGTCAGCGTAAAGGGTCGCAAGCTTCCAAATCCACCCTGGCTCGGTGGATCAAGGAACCAATTCTTGAAGCCTACCGTTCTGCTGGGATTCCGGTTCCATCAGGGCTGAAGGCCCATTCTACCAGAGCCGTGGGGGCGTCCTGGGCATTACGGCACCAGGCTACGGCTCAGCAGGTGTGCCAGGCGGCTACCTGGTCGAGTCTGCACACTTTTACCAAGCATTATCAGGTGCATACCTACGCTTCGGCGGACGCCAGCCTAGGTAGACAAGTCCTTCAGGCGGCGGTTGCCCACCTGTAGGAAAGGGCTGTTTTACGGCCCTATCACGAGGTGTTATTTTACCCACCCAGGGACTGCTTTTGGACGTCCCAATTGTCTGGGTCTCCCAATTAGGAGCGACAAAGAAGAAGGGAATTTTGTTTACTTACCGTAAATTCCTTTTCTTCTAGCTCCAATTGGGAGACCCAGCACCCGCCCTGTTTTCTTAAAGATTTTTGTTTTTTCGGGTACACATGTTGTTCATGTTGAATGGTTTCAGTTCTCCGATGTTTCTTCGGATCGAATTTGTTTTTAAACCAGTTATTGGCTTTCCTCCTTCTTGCTTTTGCACTAAAACTGAGGAGCCCGTGATCCCACGGGGGGTGTATAGGCAGAAGGGGAGGGGCTTACACTTTTGAGTGTAGTGCTTTGTGTGGCCTCCGGAGGCAGAAGCTATACACCCAATCGTCTGGGTCTCCCAATTGGAGCTAGAAGAAAAGGAATTTACGGTAAGTAAACAAAATTCCCTTCTTCTGGGTTTTCTGAGCCCTTTTTTAAGGCTACTTTCACACATCCGGTTTTTGCTCTGCGGCACAATACGGCGCTCTGCAGAAAAACCGCAACCGTTTTTTTTGCCGCCGGTTGTGGGGTTTTTTTTGCATAGACTTACATTAGTGCCGTATTGTGCCGCAGGGGCTTGCGTTCGGTCCGGTTTTTGCCGCATGCGGCAGATTTAGCCGATGCCGTGGCCGGATGGAACGTTGCCTGCAACGTTTTTTGCTCCGGCAAAAAAAAAAACGCATCGCGCCGCATCCGGTCGCTGCGGCGCATTTTTCAATGCATGCCTATTGACGCCGGATGCGGCGCGATGTGGAAAAAACTGCATCCGGCCGCCGCATGCGGTTTCTTCCACTGCACATGCTCAGTAGAGTGCCGCAACCGGAAAAAAATGAACCGGCCGCATGTAAAAACTTATGCAAAGGATGCGGTGTTTTCGCCGCATCCGTTGCATAGGTTTCACAGCCGGATTGAGCCGCACTGCTCAAACCGGATGTGTGAAAGTAGCCTTAACACCGCATTAAGTAGTGGTGGTCTCACAATAGACCTTTTATGATCCATGAAATATCCAATACATGACATGCAGCTCCCACATCGGGCACCCGCACATTTCTCTCCAGGACAGGTGTCCCTTTTTTTCTGGCCAGCATCTGACCATCAGTAAAGGGTAGTTTCACACTTGGGTTAATTACATTCAGTCACAATCCGCCCTTTTGGAAAACAGCGGAATCCGTTAACGGATTCCGCTTTTTCCCTCAGACTTGTATGGATGACTGTGCCAAAAGTACCTGCGTTGCTTTTGCCGGGTGGAAGCAATGCAGCATGTAACGTTTTTTGAGCGGCGGAATCCTCTATTTTTCACTGCGCATGCTCATCTATTTTTTTTTTTTTTTTTTTTAATCACAGAAACTTTATTTTGTCTCTTGGTGGCCGAATGTTCAGCTGAGCGCCCGGCCGCCGGCTATTGAGAGCGATCAGCTGAGCGCCCGGCCGCCGGCTATTGAGAGCGATCAGGTGAGCGCCCGGCCGCCGGCTATTGAGAGCGATCAGCTGAGCGCCCGGCCGCCGGCTATTGAGAGCGATCAGCTGAGCGCCCGGCCGCCGGCTATTGAGAGCGATCAGCTGAGCGCCCGGCCGCCGGCTATTGAGAGCGATCAGCTGAGCGCCCGGCCGCCGGCTATTGAGAGCGATCAGCTGAGCGCCCGGCCGCCGGCTATTGAGAGCGATCAGCTGAGCGCCCGGCCGCCGGCTATTGAGAGCGATCAGCTGAGCGCCCGGCCGCCGGCTATTGAGAGCGATCAGCTGAGCGCCCGGCCGCCGGCTATTGAGAGCGATCAGCTGAGCGCCCGGCCGCCGGGTGATCAGCTGATCATTCGCAATAGTCTGCTGCTGGTAAAACTGTAAAGAAGAAAAAAAAATTAAAAAAAAAATTAAAAAAAGAAAAAAGCTTTCCGTTGTTTTGTACGATCCGTTGCATCTGTCACACAATGCAATGCTACGGATGCTGCCAGTTGGTGCGTTCTCCATTCATTCCTATGGGAGTTAAACATCTGACCCTAGAGTTTGCGCATTTATATTCAGAACTCTTATAGAAATAATTGGGCGACCGCCTCTCCAAGCCCGGTGGTCACACGCTGGCTGGAGCGGGGGAATTTGTTGGTGCAGGTCCCAGAGGTAGGACCCACATGTATCGGACATAAGCGATTTCTTTGCCAAAAATGTCTGTCGTGAGGAAACCACTTTATTATTATTTCGTCCTCGCGACTTTCTGGCTGATTTTATTAAATTTCCCCTCTGAGTTGAGTCTCCATGCCGGGGAGCAATGCGTGTCTGCAGAGCTATTCATGTGGCCACGGACGTGCATATCCATGAGCGGTGTCCTACAGATCCGTGCACCATGTGGTGTGAGACAAACAGGAATTCATCCACCAGGTCCAGGATGGAAATTCCCTCGAAGGTGAGATGAATGGGCGTCTGTGTAGACCGGGCAGCGGCGAGTCACACTGTTCCTGTCTGATCAGACCCGGATTCTCTCCTAGGGGAGTGACCAGGACCAGCGCATGGATTTGGATATTGTCCACGCTGCCTTACACATAGTAGTAAGCTTGTAACCTTTAAAAGACTCAGGAATCACAGAATTTGATATTCAAAAAGTAGAAATTTATTAATACAAAAATTACATTTAAATTCATTATACATAGGATGATAAATTTTGGATATAGGGAGGGATGTAAAGCCGCACTATAAGGAGTGGTGCAAAAGCTTGTGGCAACTGCAATACCTGGACCATTCAAATATGACCTGAGTTGATAATACTTATATATACAGGCATACCTTAAAGGCACAGGGACTGGCCATCACACATGGCACATACCTCCTGATGAAACCGGCAGTGCGGTGAAACGCGCGTCGAAGTTGGGGCAGGTGCAATCTGAGGCGCTACATAGGACCTATACTGCTTACTAATGGCTACAGGTAAACATATTTGCTAATGGGGCAATAGTGTAAATAGGGGCTATTTACTTAGGTGTACTTAACACCATACTGATCACTGGATATTATGCACATGCAGTTCGTGCTGTCCTCTTAGTCCTTGTGGCTACTAGAGGCACCTCTGTGTGGTATACAAGTTGCAGTAGCACCCTATTAAAGACTCGGGGTACTTTCACACTTGCGTTGAACGGTATCCGTTGCATTGCGTTGTGTAACGGATGTGTTGCATATAGTGGCACAACGGATGCTGCAAAACAACGCAATTCGTTTTTTTTTTTTGTTTGTTTTTTTTACAGTTTTACCAGCGGCAGACTATTGTGAACGATCAGCTGATCGCTCCCAGTAGCCGGCCGCCAGGTGATCAGCTGATCGCTCCCTGCAGCCGGCCGCCGGGTGATCAGCTGATCGCTCCCAGTAGCCGGCCGCCGGGTGATCAGCTGAGCGCTGTCACTTGCCGGCGGGCGGGCGCTCAGCTGAGCGCTGTGACTTGCCGGCGGCCGGGCATGCTGGCGGCCGGTCGCTCAGCTGAGCGCTGTCGCTTGCCGGCGCCCGGGCATGCGGGCGGGCGCTCTGCTGAGCGCTGTCGCTTGCCGGCGCCCGGGCATGCCGGCGGGCGGGCGCTCTGCTGAGCGCTGTCGCTTGCCGGCGCCCGGGCATGCCGGCGGGCGCTCAGCTGAGCGCTGTCGCTTGCCGGCGCCCGGGCATGCCGGCGGGCGCTCAGATGAGCGCTGTGACTTGCCGGCGGCCGGGCATGCTGGCGGCTGGTCGCTCAGCTGAGCGCTGTCACTTGCCAACGGCCGGGCGCTCAGCTGAACGTTCGTCCAGCGCAAGCCAAAATAAAGTTTGATTTAAAAAAAAAAAAAAAAGAGCATGCGCAGTGAAATCCAGATGATTCCGCTGCTCAAAATAACGTTACATGCTGCGTTCCTCCCGCTGGGCGGAAGCAACGGAGCGTCGCCCAGCGGACGCAACGCAGGTCCTTTTGGTACAATCCATCACCCATACAAGTCTATGGGAAACAGCGGAATCCGTTAACTGATTCCGCTGTTTTCCAAAAGGGCGGATTGTAACGGAAGGAAATAAACGCAAGTGTGAAAGTACCCTCATATATATGTATAATATGCCCTACATCTGGCAGTCCCTGTGCCTTGAACCCCTTCAGCCCCAAGCCTATTTTGACCCTAAAGACCAGGCCATTTTTTGCAATTTTGACAAGTGTCACTTTATGAGGTTATAACTCTGGAACGCTTCAACAGATCCCGGTGATTCTGAGATTTTCTCGTGGCATATTGGGCTTCATGTTAGTGGTAAATTTAGGCCGATATTGTTTGCGTTTCTTTGTGAAAAAAACGGAAATTTCGCGAAAATTTTTGTAATTTTCAAACTTTTAATTTTTATGCTCTAAAACCAACGAGACATATGACCCAAAATAATTAATAAATAACATTTCCCACATGTCTACTTTACATCAGAACAATTTTGGGGGAAAAAAAAATGTAAGGAAGTTAGAGGGGTTCAAAGTTTATGAGCAATTTCTCATTTTTACAACAAAATTTACAAAGCCACTTTTTTTAGGGACCACATCACATTTGAAGTGATTTTGAGAGGTCTACATGACACAGAACACCCAAAAGTGACACCATTCCAAAAACGGCACCCCTCAGGCTACTCAAAACCACATTCAAGAAAGTTATTAACCCTTCAGGTGCTTCACAGTAACTAAAGCAATGTGGAAGGAAAAAATGAACATTTTACTTTTTGCAACAAAAATGTTAATTTAGTCTCAAATATTGCATATTCACAAGGGTAGTAGGATTAAATGAACCCCCAAAATTTGTTGGGCAATTTCTTCTGAGCACGCAGATACCTCATATGTGGCGAAAAAACACTGTTTGGGCGCACGGCAGGACTCTGAAGGGAAGGAGCGCCATTTGACTTTTTGAACAGAAAATTTGCTAGAATCGTTAGCCGCACCATGTTGCGTTTGGAGAGCCCCTGAGGTGCCGAAACAGTGGAGCTCCCCCACATGTGACCCCATTTTGGAAACTAAACACCCATGTCATAGAAAAAAAAATAGGGCGCACGCACAAATGTTCTGCAAAAAAGGGGGGGGGGGGACTAGGTGGGATGGAAAAAAGTCCTGTCCAAAGTCGAGTACGACTGCAGGACGATTGCTGATCAGGTACCTAATTGTACATGTTTTTGTTTTGTTTTTCTTATTTGGGGTGCACAAAAAAAAGCAAAAACTAGAGCAACAATTACGTACCTGATCAGCCAATCACGTAGCTGATCAGCACTTGGCGGCAGGCAGGTGGGGGAGGAGGGGGGGGAGAGGGAGTGGGAGATGCGATTGGGGATAGTTAGAAAAGAGCCACGAACAATACTTACAGGATGGATCAGAACAGCGGCAGATTGGGGGGCGGCAGATGGGGGGGGCAGCGGCATATAAAGGGAGCATCTGTGAATGTGAGACGGCGGCGGCTGGGATAGGGTGGGGGCGGATGGGAGAGGGCGCAGTGGATGCAGGAGCGGCAGAGGATGGGGGGGAAATGGGGATGGCAGGGAAGGGGAGTGGGAGGTGAGATTGGGATAGTTACCCTACAGGATGGATCTAGGCAGCAGGATCACAGGAGATGAAGGAGGCAGCAGATCGGGGAGGGTGAGAGGTGGGAGAGGGAGCGCAGCGCAGATCACGGGGGAGACAGGTGAGCAGAGTACAGATCACGGGGGTGAGAGGTGAGGGAGCGCAGATCACGGGGGAGACAGGTGAGCAGAGCACAGATCACGGGTGAGAGGTGGAGGGAGAGCGGACAGCAGATCACGGCGGTGACAGGGGAGGGAGCACAGATCACGGGAGTGACAGGTGAGGGAGCACAGATCACGGGGGTGACAGGTGAGAGAGCACAGATCACGGCGGTGACAGGGGAGGGAGCGCACATCACGGCGGTGACAGGGGAGGGAGCGCACATCACGGCGATGACAGGGGAGGGAGCGCACATCACGGCGGTGACAGGGGAGGGAGCGCACATCACGGCGGTGACAGGGGAGGGAGCGCACATCACGGCGGTGACAGGGGAGGGAGCGCACATCACGGCGGTGACAGGGGAGGGAGCGCACATCACGGGGGTGACAGGGGAGGGAGCACACATCACGGCGGTGACAGGGGAGGGAGCACACATCACGGCGGTGACAGGGGAGGGAGCGCACATCACGGCGGTGACAGGGGAGGGAGCACACATCATGGCGGTGACAGGGGAGGGGGCGGGTAGCTGACCACGGGGGTGAGAGGTGGGGGGTGCGTGCAGCACATCACGTAGGGGGGGGAGCGTGCAGCACATCACGTAGGGGAGGAGACGAGCAGCACATCACGGAGGGGAGGGGGCGGGCACCGATCACGAGGGGGAGGGGCCGGGCAGCAGATCGGAGGGAGCGGTGGCACTATGACAGATGGAGGAGGACAGGGATCGAGCAGCACATCACGGAGGTGAGGAGACTGGCAACGATCACGAGGGGTGAGGGGCCGGGCAGCAGAATGGGGGGAGCGGTGGCACTGTGGCAGATGGAGGGCGGCAGCGGATCGGGAGGTGTGGGGGTGAGGGTGCGGGCAGCAGATACGAGGGGTGGGGGTGCGGGCAGGAGATCGGGGAGACAGGTGGCAGATCGCGGAGGGCAGCGGCGGATCGGGACGCTTTTCGCCGGTTTCATGCAGTGCAATGGCAGCGCGGCAACTTCCGGGTCCCATGCTCCGGTCTCATAACAGCATGGGACCGGAGCTTGTCGCCCTGCCATTGCACTGTGTACACTCACTGTGCTGGCGTGCTGCAGGGACGACAAGTGAAGCTGATGGGGGGCGGTCACCAGCAACAGGTCCACTGTGATTGGAGAAATCGGTCACAAGGCCGATCTCTCCAATCAGAGCTACTGGAGCTGGGGTTGGGTGATCCAGTGAGGTCACCCAGCTCCAGCCAATGGCCAGTGCTACAGCTGCACTGGCAGGGCTGGATTTCAATGTTTCAGTCATTTTAAATGGCTGGAACATTACAGTGGCTGTGATTGGTTGAGCGGCGTTCGTCAGCCAATCACAGCCTCCGTAGGTCCGGGGAGGAGGCACCACCCCTCCTGAGGTCAGGAACAGGTCCCCTCCTCCCCGAATCTGCAGTTTATGTTAACATATTGCAGTCACCGGAGGCTCCGGTGCCGCGATTCCGCCATGACGGAAAGATCGGCCCAGGGCACAAGGACGGATCTTTCCGTCTGTGGTCGTGAAGGGGTCAAGGTTTGCCTGTACATATATGTATTATTAACTCAGGTCATATTTGAATGGTCCAGGTATTGCAGTTGCCACAAGCTTTTGCACCACTCCTTATAGTGCGGCTTTACATCCCTCCCTATAGCCAAAATTTATCATCCTATGTATAATGAATTTAAATGTAATTTTTGCACGAACACTTTTGTATTAATAAATTTCTACTTTTTGAATATCAAATTGTGTGATTCCTGAGTCTTTTATAGGTTACAATTGAATTGAATCGGAATCTATTGATGATACTGAGAGGCCGCGTATAGGGGACATAGTAGTAGCTGTATGGCCTTGTGCTCTGAGGAATGAAGACACTGTGATTTCTGTACCCGGAGCTGCCAGCATTGTGGAGATGGTGATCGGTTTTCTGGGGTACAACATGGGAACATCCCTGACCCCTGCACAGTGCCAAGTGCAATATAGATGCCAGGCCGACAACCTAACTGTTCATGTTACACTCCTGGAAAAAATGTTTTCAGGAGAGGGGAGCTTGACTTATTTAATATTTGTGGGAACTTAGCGTATCAGTTGTATCTGTATCATATGGACGTGTTGGAATCAGTCAGCAGCACGTAGCCCGGGCTCATTCACTCATCGCCCCGGACTGTCCACATTCAGCATCCGTGGTCAGACTACATGTGATACCAGTGCAGCCTCTGCTCACAGCTCTGTACACAGCTCGTGTGATGGCTGGGCAATGCAGCCTCTGGTCACAGCTCTGTATACAGCTCTTGTGTGATGGCTGGGCAGTGCAGCCTCTGGTCACAGCTCTGTACACAGCTCCTGTGTGATGGCCGGGCAGTGCAGCCTCTGGTCACAGCTCTGTACACAGCTCCTGTGTGATGGCCGGGCAGTGCAGCCTCTGCTCACAGCTCTGTACACAGCTCCTGTGTGATGGCCGGGCAGTGCAGCCTCTGGTCACAGCTCTGTACACAGCTCCTGTGTGATGGCCGGGCAGTGCAGCCTCTGGTCACAGCTCGGTACACAGCTCCTGTGTGATGGCCGGGCAGTGCAGCTTCTGCTCACAGCTCTGTACACAGCCCTTGTGTGATGGGCGGGCAGTGCAGCCTCTGGTCACAGCTCTGTACACAGCTCCTGTGTGATGGCTGGGCAGTGCAGCCTCTGCTCACAGCTCTGTACACAGCTCCTGTGTGATGGCTGGGCAGTGCAGCTTCTGCTCACAGCTCTGTACACAGCTCTTGTGTGATGGCCGGGCAGTGCAGCTTCTGCTCACAGCTCTGTACACAGCTCCTGTGTGATGGCCGGGCAGTGCAGCCTCTGCTCACAGCTCTGTACACAGCTCCTGTGTGATGGCCGAGCAGTGCAGCCTCTGCTCACAGCTCTGTACACAGCTCCTGTGTGATGGCCGGGCAGTGCAGCCTCTGGTCACAGCTCTGTACACAGCTCCTGTGTGATGGCCGGGCAGTGCAGCCTCTGCTCACAGCTCTGTACACAGCTCCTGTGTGATGGCCGGGCAGTGCAGCCTCTGCTCACAGCTCTTGTGTGATGGCCGGGCAGTGCAGCCTCTGGTCACAGCTCTGTACACAGCTCCTGTGTGATGGCCGGGCAGTGCAGCCTCTGCTCACAGCTCTGTACACAGCTCCTGTGTGATGGCCGGGCAGTGCAGCCTCTGCTCACAGCTCTGTACACAGCTCCTGTGTGATGTCCGGGCAGTGCAGCCTCTGCTCACAGCTCTGTACACAGCTCCTGTGTGATGGCTGGGCAGTGCAGCTTCTGCTCACAGCTCTGTACACAGCTCTTGTGTGATGGCCGGGCAGTGCAGCCTCTGCTCACAGCTTTGTACACAGCTCCTGTGTGATGGCCGGGCAGTGCAGCTTCTGCTCACAGCTCTGTACACAGCTCTTGTGTGATGGCCGGGCAGTGCAGCCTCTGGTCACAGCTCTGTACACAGCTCCTGTGTGATGGCCGGGCAGTGCAGCCTCTGGTCACAGCTCTGTACACAGCTCCTGTGTGATGGCCGGGCAGTGCAGCCTCTGGTCACAGCTCTGTACACAGCTCCTGTGTGATGGCCGGGCAGTGCAGCCTCTGCTCACAGCTCTGTACACAGCTCCTGTGTGATGGCCGGGCAGTGCAGCCTCTGCTCACAGCTCTGTACACAGCTCCTGTGTGATGGCCGGGCAGTGCAGCCTCTGCTCACAGCTCTGTACACAGCTCCTGTGTGATGGCTGGGCAGTGCAGCTTCTGCTCACAGCTCTGTACACAGCTCTTGTGTGATGGCCGGGCAGTGCAGCTTCTGCTCACAGCTCTGTACACAGCTCTTGTGTGATGGCCGGGCAGTGCAGCCTCTGCTCACAGCTCTGTACACAGCTCCTGTGTGATGGCCGGGCAGTGCAGCCTCTGGTCACAGCTCTGTACACAGCTCTTGTGTGATGGCCGGGCAGTGCAGCCTCTGGTCACAGCTCTGTACACAGCTCCTGTGTGATGGCCGGGCAGTGCAGCTTCTGCTCACAGCTCTGTACACAGCCCCTGTGTGATGGCCGGGCAGGGCAGCCTCTGGTCACAGCTCTGTACACAGCTCCTGTGTGATGGCCGGGCAGTGCAGCCTCTGCTCACAGCTCTGTACACAGCTCCTGTGTGATGGCCGGGCAGTGCAGCTTCTGCTCACAGCTCTGTACACAGCCCCTGTGTGATGGCCGGGCAGTGCAGCCGATGGTCACAGCTCTGTACACAGCTCCTGTGTGATGGCCGGGCAGTGCAGCCTCTGGTCACAGCTCTGTACACAGCTCCTGTGTGATGGCCGGGCAGTGCAGCTTCTGCTCACAGCTCTGTACACAGCTCCTGTGTGATGGCTGGGCAGTGCAGCTTCTGCTCACAGCTCTGTACACAGCTCCTGTGTGATGGCCGGGCAGTGCAGCTTCTGCTCACAGCTCTGTGTACACAGCTCTTGTGTGATGGCCGGGCAGTGCAGCCTCTGCTCACAGCTCTGTATACAGCTCTTGTGTGATGGCCGGGCCGGGCAGTGCAGCCTCTGGTCACAGCTCCTGTGTGATGGCCGGGCAGTGCAGCCTCTGGTCACAGCTCTGTACACAGCTCTTGTGTGATGGCCGGGCAGTGCAGCTTCTGCTCACAGCTCTGTACACAGCTCTTGTGTGATGGCCGTGCAGTGCAGCTTCTGCTCACAGCTCTGTACACAGCTCTTGTGTGATGGCCGGGCAGTGCAGCTTCTGCTCACAGCTCTGTACACAGCTCCTGTGTGATGGCTGGGCAGTGCAGCCTCTGCTCACAGCTCTGTACACAGCTCTTGTGTGATGGCCGTGCAGTGCAGCCTCTGGTCACAGCTCTGTATACAGCTCTTGTGTGATGGCCGGGCAGTGCAGCTTCTGCTCACAGCTCTGTACACAGCTCCTGTGTGATGGCCGGGCAGTGCAGCTTCTGCTCACAGCTCTGTACACAGCTCTTGTGTGATGGCCGGGCCTTTCATATTGCTGATGACTTTCTCAGCTGTTGCTGTGGTTTATATGGCCATTAATTCATAGTCACTTTAGGCGTAAAGTCTATTATAAAGAAATCACTGCTCGATGACTTTCATTTAGTTAAACTTTTATTAACCTGTGAGGTGCTGGTCACAGCTCTGTACACAGCTCTTGTGTGATGTCCGGGCAGTGCAGCCTCTGGTCACAGCTCTGTACACAGCTCCTGTGTGATGGCTGGGCAGTGCAGCCTCTGCTCACAGCTCTGTACACAGCTCTTGTGTGATGGCCGTGCAGTGCAGCCTCTGGTCACAGCTCTGTATACAGCTCTTGTGTGATGGCTGGGCAGTGCAGCTTCTGCTCACAGCTCTGTACACAGCTCCTGTGTGATGGCCGGGCAGTGCAGCTTCTGCTCACAGCTCTGTACACAGCTCCTGTGTGATGGCCGGGCAGTGCAGCCTCTGCTCACAGCTCTGTACACAGCTCCTGTGTGATGGCCGGGCAGTGCAGCCTCTGCTCACAGCTCTGTACACAGCTCCTGTGTGATGTCCGGGCAGTGCAGCCTCTGCTCACAGCTCTGTACACAGCTCCTGTGTGATGGCTGGGCAGTGCAGCTTCTGCTCACAGCTCTGTACACAGCTCTTGTGTGATGGCCGGGCAGTGCAGCTTCTGCTCACAGCTCTGTACACAGCTCTTGTGTGATGGCCGGGCAGTGCAGCCTCTGCTCACAGCTTTGTACACAGCTCCTGTGTGATGGCCGGGCAGTGCAGCCTCTGCTCACAGTTCTGTACACAGCTCTTGTGTGATGGCCGGGCAGTGCAGCTTCTGCTCACAGCTCTGTACACAGCTCTTGTGTGATGGCCGGGCAGTGCAGCCTCTGGTCACAGCTCTGTACACAGCTCCTGTGTGATGGCCGGGCAGTGCAGCCTCTGGTCACAGCTCTGTACACAGCTCCTGTGTGATGGCCGGGCAGTGCAGCTTCTGCTCACAGCTCTGTATACAGCTCCTGTGTGATGGCCGGGCAGTGCAGCCTCTGGTCACAGCTCTGTACACAGCTCCTGTGTGATGGCCGGGCAGTGCAGCCTCTGCTCACAGCTCTGTACACAGCTCCTGTGTGATGGCCGGGCAGTGCAGCCTCTGCTCACAGCTCTGTACACAGCTCCTGTGTGATGGCCGGGCAGTGCAGCCTCTGCTCACAGCTCTGTACACAGCTCCTGTGTGATGGCTGGGCAGTGCAGCTTCTGCTCACAGCTCTGTACACAGCTCTTGTGTGATGGCCGGGCAGTGCAGCTTCTGCTCACAGCTCTGTACACAGCTCTTGTGTGATGGCCGGGCAGTGCAGCCTCTGCTCACAGCTCTGTACACAGCTCCTGTGTGATGGCCGGGCAGTGCAGCCTCTGGTCACAGCTCTGTACACAGCTCTTGTGTGATGGCCGGGCAGTGCAGCCTCTGGTCACAGCTCTGTACACAGCTCCTGTGTGATGGCCGGGCAGTGCAGCTTCTGCTCACAGCTCTGTACACAGCCCCTGTGTGATGGCCGGGCAGGGCAGCCTCTGGTCACAGCTCTGTACACAGCTCCTGTGTGATGGCCGGGCAGTGCAGCCTCTGCTCACAGCTCTGTACACAGCTCCTGTGTGATGGCCGGGCAGTGCAGCTTCTGCTCACAGCTCTGTACACAGCCCCTGTGTGATGGCCGGGCAGTGCAGCCGATGGTCACAGCTCTGTACACAGCTCCTGTGTGATGGCCGGGCAGTGCAGCCTCTGCTCACAGCTCTGTACACAGCTCTTGTGTGATGGCCGGGCAGTGCAGCCTCTGCTCACAGCTCTGTACACAGCTCTTGTGTGATGGCCGGGCAGTGCAGCCTCTGGTCACAGCTCTGTACACAGCTCTTGTGTGATGGCCGGGCAGTGCAGCTTCTGCTCACAGCTCTGTACACAGCTCTTGTGTGATGGCCGGGCAGTGCAGCCTCTGCTCACAGCTCTGTACACAGCCCTTGTGTGATGGCCGGGCAGTGCAGCCTCTGCTCACAGCTCTGTACACAGCTCCTGTGTGATGGCCGGGCAGTGCAGCTTCTGCTCACAGCTCTGTACACAGCTCCTGTGTGATGGCTGGGCAGTGCAGCTTCTGCTCACAGCTCTGTACACAGCTCCTGTGTGATGGCCGGGCAGTGCAGCTTCTGCTCACAGCTCTGTACACAGCTCTTGTGTGATGGCCGGGCAGTGCAGCCTCTGCTCACAGCTCTGTATACAGCTCTTGTGTGATGGCCGGGCCGGGCAGTGCAGCCTCTGGTCACAGCTCCTGTGTGATGGCCGGGCAGTGCAGCCTCTGGTCACAGCTCTGTACACAGCTCTTGTGTGATGGCCGGGCAGTGCAGCTTCTGCTCACAGCTCTGTACACAGCTCTTGTGTGATGGCCGTGCAGTGCAGCTTCTGCTCACAGCTCTGTACACAGCTCTTGTGTGATGGCCGGGCAGTGCAGCTTCTGCTCACAGCTCTGTACACAGCTCCTGTGTGATGGCTGGGCAGTGCAGCCTCTGCTCACAGCTCTGTACACAGCTCTTGTGTGATGGCCGTGCAGTGCAGCCTCTGGTCACAGCTCTGTATACAGCTCTTGTGTGATGGCCGGGCAGTGCAGCTTCTGCTCACAGCTCTGTACACAGCTCCTGTGTGATGGCTGGGCAGTGCAGCCTCTGCTCACAGCTCTGTACACAGCTCTTGTGTGATGGCCGTGCAGTGCAGCCTCTGGTCACAGCTCTGTACACAGCTCCTGTGTGATGGCCGGGCAGCGCAGCTTCTGCTCACAGCTCTGTACACAGCTCCTGTGTGATGGCCGGGCAGTGCAGCTTCTGCTCACAGCTCTGTACACAGCTCCTGTGTGATGGCCGGGCAGTGCAGCTTCTGCTCACAGCTCTGTACACAGCTCTTGTGTGATGGCCGTGCAGTGCAGCCTCTGCTCACAGCTCTGTACACAGCTCCTGTGTGATGGCCGGGCAGTGCAGCTTCTGCTCACAGCTCTGTACACAGCTCCTGTGTGATGGCCGTGCAGTGCAGCCTCTGCTCACAGCTCTGTACACAGCTCCTGTGTGATGGCCGTGCAGTGCAGCCTCTGCTCACAGCTCTGTACACAGCTCCTGTGTGATGGCCGGGCAGTGCAGCTTCTGCTCACAGCTCTGTACACAGCTCCTGTGTGATGGCCGGGCAGTGCAGCCTCTGCTCACAGCTCTGTACACAGCTCCTGTGTGATGGCCGGGCAGTGCAGCCTCTGCTCACAGCTCTGTATACAGCTCCTGTGTGATGGCAGTGCAGCCTCTGGTCACAGCTCTGTACACAGCTCCTGTGTGATGGCCGGGCAGTGCAGCCTCTGGTCACAGCTCTGTACACAGCTCCTGTGTGATGGCCGGGCAGTGCAGCTTCTGCTCACAGCTCTGTACACAGCTCTTGTGTGATGGCCGGGCCTTTCATATTGCTGATGACTTTCTCAGCTGTTGCTGTGGTTTATATGGCCATTAATTCATAGTCACTTTAGGCGTAAAGTCTATTATAAAGAAATCACTGCTCGATGACTTTCATTTAGTTAAACTTTTATTAACCTGTGAGGTGCTGGTCACACCCGGCAGAGGTTTCTGCTACTTGTAGACCCCATACATCAGAAGGGGGAGGCTTTTTATGGCAATTTATTAATTTCTACATTTCTGTAATAAGTGCCGTCATGTTTGTGCAATGTGGTCATATCAAATGGATTAGAAGAAAATGTGTTAATAGTTTGCGTATCAGAGGAGCGCTGCTGTGACTTCTATTGTTGCCGGTTACTAAGAAGCAATTTGTGGTTAAAAAGTGCTGCAAAAATACTTCAGTTGCCGTCTTTTGCTGTTTGCAGTTCTCCGGTCCTCTGCTGCATGCCGTGACTGCAAATGTGACCGGTCAGCTCATTGTCGTAACCGTACACACTACTGGACTGATAGTAAAGGGGCTGATGTAGTTGTAGTAGTATTTGCTTTTAAATAAGGTGCATACATTAACGGGTTTGGACAAAGAATGTTTATCCAATTTTGATAGAATAAGGGCTAAGTTATCAATGACTGGGGGTGCAGCCTCAGGGACCTGCATGCATTGAGACCCCCACTGCCTGTAATAAATGTGGATCGGTGATATCTCAAGACGATCTCTTCAAAGTGTGTGCTCCGTCATGTCTTCTGAGGGAACTGCTTGATATTTATAACCCATCAAAGCAGTTTCTCAAATGCATATAATTGCAAGAAAAATGTATCGGATGCTCTTGTGAGCCAATCTTGGGCACAAATCTGCCCCAGCATCTGTCAGGGGGAGGCTTCGGGTATCTGGGGCCCTGCCAGGGGCAGGCTTCGGGTATCTGGGGCCCTGCCAGGGGGAGGCTTCGGGTATCTGGGGCCCTGCCAGGAGGAGGCTTCGGGTATCTGGGTCCCTGCCAGGAGGAGGCTTCGGGTATCTGGGTCCCTGCCAGGAGGAGGCTTCGGGTATCTGGGTCCCTGCCAGGAGGAGGCTTCGGGTATCTGGGTCCCTGCCAGGAGGAGGCTTCGGGTATCTGGGTCCCTGCCAGGAGGAGGCTTCGGGTATCTGGGGACCTGCCAGGAGGAGGCTTCGGGTATCTGGGGCCCTGCCAGGAGGAGGCTTCGGGTATCTGGGGCCCTGCCAGGAGGAGGCTTCGGGTATCTGGGGCCCTGCCAGGGGGAGGCTTCGGGTATCTGGGTCCCTACCAGGGGGAGGCTTTGGGTATCTGGGGCCCTGCCGGGGGGAGGCTTTGGGTATCTGGGGCCCTGCCGGGGGGAGGCTTCGGGTATCTGTGTCCCTGCCAGGGGGAGGCTTCGGGTATCTGGGTCCCTGCCGGGGGGAGGCTTCGGGTATCTGGGTCCCTGCCGGGGGGAGGCTTCGGGTATCTGGGTCCCTGCCAGGGGGAGGCTTCGGGTATCTGGGTCCCTGCCAGGGGGAGGCTTCGGGTATCTGGGGCCCTTCCAGGGGGAGGCTTCGGGTATCTGGGGCCCTGCCGGGGGAGGCTTCGGGTATCTGGGTCCCTGCCGGGGGGAGGCTTCGGGTATCTGGGTCCCTGCCAGGAGGAGGCTTTGGGGGTCACTGCAATGGGTACAACAGATAGAGGTATGAGTGCGGGGTCTTCTCTGATAACTGCAGAGGCCCTAATACCAGAGGATCCTCTGTGTATTTTAGTGCGGTTTAACCCCTTACAAGCCGGTTTCTAGATCAGAAAATGTACTGGGAACATCACATAAAAGGAAAGTTGTATCTATTTCCTCCCTGGAATTCCTTGCAGAAGGGGCGCAGCAGATCGTGTCAGTCGGTTTAATTTCTAATTTAATTTAAGCACAGACTCCTCTAAAATCAATGTAAATGCTCTTTTTCTATAGAGATTTCCTGTTTAATGTGTGAGTGATGGTCCATTCTTGCCTTCATCTGCTCCTGTCGCTCCTTGTGTGATAATGTCAGGTCTGTGGCTGTTTGGGTAATGCTGGGATGATCTGTCCCGGTCGTGTAACCCCGCGGTTAATCAGGCTGCAGCATTCAGGGGTTTCGGAGGTGCTGTATTCCCCATTGCCACACCGAAACATGATCGTGGCATCCAGTGGCCGCCATCTCTGCCCCCCACTGGATTCTGTCATTGTTTTATTTTTGTGTGAACAGTCTTTAATGAGACGCCTGCGCCTGATGTGCGGGGAGTGCTGTGCCGCCTGTGCAGGGAGGGCTGTGCCGCCTATGCCTGATGTGCGGGGAGGGCTGTGCCGCCTATGTCTGATGTGCGGGGAGGGCTGTGCCGCCTGTGCCTGATGTGCGGGGAGGGCTGTGCCGCCTATGTCTGATGTGCAGGGAGTGCTGTGCCGCCTGCGCCTGATGTGCGGGGAGGGCTGTGCCGCCTATGTCTGATGTGCGGGGAGGGCTGTGCCGCCTGTGCCTGATGTGCAGGGAGTGCTGTGCCGCCTATGTCTGATGTGCAGGGAGTGCTGTGCCGCCTGCGCCTGATGTGCGGGGAGGGCTGTGCCGCCTATGCCTGATGTGCGGGGAGGGCTGTGCCGCCTGTGCCTGATGTGCGGGGAGGGCTGTGCCGCCTGTGCCTGATGTGCGGGGAGGGCTGTGCCGCCTGTGCCTGATGTGCGGGGAGGGCTGTGCCGCCTATGTCTGATGTGCGGGGAGGGCTGTGCCGCCTGTGCCTGATGTGCGGGGAGGGCTGTGCCGCCTGTGCCTGATGTGCGGGGAGGGCTGTGCTGCTTATGGCCACTGCTGCTGGGCTTTAATCTTGTTGTAGTTCATATTCCGGCTCCATGGATTACAGTGAAATGACGGATTATAATTTAACCCAATATTGTGTTGTTTCAGGGAAGTGTACAGCTCGGGGAGTCTCCGCAGAGTGACGACACAACGCCGCACCAGCCGTCAGGACCGTCAGCAGCGCTGAATACAAGAGGCAGCCGGTTGCCTTTTTCCTCGTGTTCCCCATCTGTCACTAAAGCCCCATCTGGGGACAGTCTATGTGAAGCCTCATCCGCCTCCCCCGCCCCCCACACTTCAGACAAACAGGTGGGTGCTATGGGTCATTAATGGGAAGATTTATAGTTAATCTATACAGTATCGCATAAGTGAGTACACCCCTCAGTGTCGTCCCCCCCAACCCCAGTCATCAAGGCCCACCAGCAGAGCTCGCTTCCAGGATTTCCTTAGTAGCACAGATGATGATTTCAACACTTGTGCAATCCTAAGGAAATCCTGAAAACATGACCTTGGTGGTCCTTGAGGACCAGAGTTGGGGGAACACGTCTTTAAATAACTCGGCACACAGCCATTTATTTTCTGAACAGCTGGCAACTAAAGTGAGTACACCCCTAAGTGACAATAACCTATTATGTGCCCTGTGTGAATATTTTGTGTGGCCACCATTAATTTCCAGCACTGTTTTAAGTCTCATGGACATGGAGGTCACTAGAGATTCAAATTCTCCATAATGACATCACGGAGCTGGTGGATGTTACAGACCTTGCACTCCTCCACCTTCCATTTGAGGTGGCCTCACAGATGCTCCATAAGGTTTAGGTCTGGAGACGTTCTGGCGGTCTAGCACCTTTTAACCTCAGTCTCTTTAGGGAGGTAGTGGTGGTCTTGGTGATGCTTGGGATAGTTTTGCAGCTCCAAACAATGACACCCCCCCCCCTCCCCCCCTGCCACCATGCTTGACTGTAGGCAGGTCACACTTGTCTTTGTCCTCCTCCTCCTGGTTGCCGCCATACACACTTTGACACAATCTGAACCAAATAAGTTTATCTTGGGCTCATCAGACCACAGGACAGTTCCAGTAATCAATGTACTTAGTCTGCTTGTCTTCAGCAAACTTTATGGTTCTCTTGTGCATAATTTTTAGAAGAGGCTTCCTCCTGGGACAACAGCCATGCAGAGCAGTGTGCGATGTATGGTCTGAGCATTGACAGATGGATCCTCCACCCCTGTAACCTCTGCAATATTTGGTGTATGGTTTGAGCACTGACAGACTCCCCACCTCTGTAACCTCTGCAGTGTATGGTCTGGGCACTGACAGGCGGACCTTCCACCCCTGTAACCTCTGCGGTGTATGGTCTGGGCACTGACAGGCGGACCTCCCACCCCTGTAACCCCTGCAGTGTATGGTCTGGGCACTGACAGGCGGACCCCCCACCCCTGTAACCTCTGCGGTGTATGGTCTGGGCACTGACAGGCTGACCTCCCACCCCTGTAACCCCTGCAGTGTATGGTCTGGGCACTGACAGGCGGACCTTCCACCCCTGTAACCTCTGCGGTGAATGGTCTGGGCACTGACAGGCGGACCCCCCACCCCTGTAACCCCTGCAGTGTATGGTCTGGGCACTGACAGGCTGACCTCCCACCCCTGTAACCCCTGCAGTGTATGGTCTGGGCACTGACAGGCGGACCTTCCACCCCTGTAACCTCTGCGGTGAATGGTCTGGGCACTGACAGGCGGACCTCCCACCCCTGTAACCCCTGCAGTGTATGGTCTGGGCACTGACAGGCGGACCTTCCACCCCTGTAACCTCTGCGGTGAATGGTCTGGGCACTGACAGGCGGACCTCCCACCCCTGTAACCCCTGCAGTGTATGGTCTGGGCACTGACAGGCGGACCTTCCACCCCTGTAACCTCTGCAGTGTATGGTCTGGGCACTGACAGGCTGACCTTCCACCCCTGTAACCTCTGCGGTGTATGGTCTGGGCACTGACAGGCTGACCTCCCATCCCTGTAACCCCTGCAGTGTATGGTCTGGGCACTGACAGGCTGACCTCCCACCCCTGTAACCCCTGCAGTGTATGGTCTGGGCACTGACAGGTGGACCTTCCACCCCTGTAACCTCTGCAGTGTATGGTCTGGGCACTGACAGGCTGACCTCCCACCCCTGTAACCCCTGCAGTGTATGGTCTGGGCACTGACAGGCTGACCTCCCACCCCTGTAACCCTTGCAGTGTATGGTCTGGGCACTGACAGGCTGACCTCCCACCCCTGTAACCCCTGCAGTGTATGGTCTGGGCACTGACAGGCGGACCTTCCACCCCTGTAACCTCTGCAGTGTATGGTCTGGGCACTGACAGGCGGACCTCCCACCCCTGTAACCCCTGCAGCAATGCTGGCCACAGTCATACGTTTATTGTGAATAGACGACCTCTGGATATGACACTGAGCACGTGCACTCAGGCGCTATCGTCGACCATGGCGAGGCCTGTTCTGAGTGGATCCTGTCTTGTTATACCGCTGTATGGTCTTGGCCGCCGTGCTGCAGCTCAGGGTCAGGGTGGTGACAGTCTTCTTATAGCCTTGGCCATCTTTATGTAGAGCAACAATTCTTTTCATTAGCTCCTCAGAGGAGTCTTTACCTTGAGGAGCCATGCTGAACTTAAAGTGACCAGTGTGAGCGATAACACCAAATATAACACCCCTGCCCCCCATGCACATCTGAGACCCCAGAATATTATATAATAAAATGAATGCAGTCATTCAAAACTACCACCGGCCCTGCAGAAAAGATCAGCTCTCACATGACTATCCTGGTATGTTGAGCAGGAGACACTGCGCAGCCGGAGCGCCGACTATTACAGAAAACGCTGTAAAGTGTTATGGGGTCTTGTGCGGAGTCAGACGTGAGGAAACCATGTGTTGGATGTCTGCAGCTGCTGCAGAACATCTCGCCGCTTACCCACGGACTAAATGTCGGACTTCGTTCTTCTGTAAAAACCTCCTCACAAGATGATTAACCTGCGCTGAGTCACAGTAAAGTGTCCCCTGCGGGCGCCGCGCCTGTGCTGCAGCATTAAGGGAAGGTGCAATGCAAGAAAAGCCTTTAACCCTTCACCCCCCGCCCTGGTTTCACCTTCCTGACCAGGCATTTTTTTTTTCTTCCTCCAGTCTTGACCAATGTCATTTTAATGATGGACATTTTATCTCTGGAGCTTCAACGGATCCCGGTGGTTCTGAGATTTTTTTTTTTTTTCTTGACACATTGTACTTCATGATGGTGGTAAATATAGGGCTATGATGTTTTTTGCTTTTTTTTTTTTTTTTTTGTGAAAATATCGGAAATTTGGCAAAAATGTTCAAATTTTGAATTTCTTCGGCGCTCCATTGGGAGACCCAGACGATTGGGTGTATAGCACTGCCTCCGGAGGCCACACAAAGCATTACACTAAAAAGTGTAAGGCCCCTCCCCTTCTGGCTATACACCCCCAGTGGGATCACTGGCTCACCAGTTTTCTGCTTTGTGCGAAGGAGGTCAGACATCCACGCATAGCTCCACTGTTTAGTCAGCAGTAGCTGCTGACTATGTCGGATGGAAGAAAAGAGGGCCCATATGGGGCCCCCAGCATGCTCCCTTCTTACCCCACTTGTGGTTTGTAAGGTTGAGGTACCCATTGCGGGTACGGAGGCTGGAGCCCACATGCTGTTTTCCTTCCCCATCCCCCTGAGGGGCTCTGATGAAGTGGGATCTTACCGGCCCCCAAACCCTGAGGCCGGGCTCCATCCACAGACCCAGTGAACCTGCTGGATACGGAGCTGGGTACCGTTCAGGGACAAGGCCCTGCAACTTTCAGGTACTCTGTGTCCCCGTACAGACAGGCACGCACACGCCAGACTTGCTGGGTGTGTTAGTGCGCCGGGGACAGTAGCGCTACACGCTGGGGTTTGAGTCACAGCAGCTTAGCTGTGTGACTTCATGTGCTGGGAACTACCGCGCCGGCCACTCTCGGAGCGGCGGCGCGGCTGGGACTTGTAGTGCGCCGGGGACTTAGCGCCGACCGCGCTTTTACGGCGGCGGCGCTTATAAATTTAGTCCCCGGCTTTTGCGGCCTAGCTCCGCTTCGTTCCCGCCCCCTCCCTGTCAATCAGGGAATGGGACAGACGCTGTGCAATCGTCAGCGCCGAGGGCTGGAGCCTTATTTACATGCTCCAGCCCTCTCACTAGGCACAGTGGGACGCAGGTTTCCCGCTTTTAGTCTGGCACGCCCAGGGCCCGCCCCCCCCTCCACAGAGACGCCGGCAGCCATTCCTGCATGCAGTCTGGCTGGAGGACGGACACAGGCTCTGGGAGACCCAGACTAGGGATTTCTGGCGACCACACACCCGCGTTTAGCGGGCGGTAAGCAGCACATTAGTGCTGGCCCCACTAGTGCCACAGTGTTGTATTGGTGTACTTTTTCCTGTACCAGATATATATATATATATATATACTGCACTGTACGGTCGCTTCTTGGCTGTATACCCCTATATTGCTCTGAGGAGACAGCAACATGTCATCCACAAAACGCAAGGGTGCCAAGGCACGGGCTGTATATACTGCTTGTACAGCATGTGGGGCTAATCTACCAGCAGGCTCCAACGACTCTCATTGTGTGCAATGTTCAGTCCCAGTGGCACTTCGTCAGCCAGAGCCTATGGTGGTGGTAGCCCAGGAAGAGACGCCTGTGAACCCTGCCCCGGTGACGGGGACAGAATTTGCAGTCTTTGCTGATAAAATGTCTGTGACTATGACAAAAATCCTGGAGACCTTGCAGTCCAGGCCAGTTGCTCAGACCATGGACACTGCTGTGTCTATGTTCCCCGGTCCCCCTCAGTTGGAACTAATCCGTACTTCAAGGGGGTCCCAGGCATCACAGGCTGAGGGCTCTGACTCTGATGACAGTCCCAGGCCGCCTAAGAGAGCTCGCTGGGAGAGACCCTCCACGTCGTCACGCGGGTCAGGGTCTCAGCGAGAAGGGTCTCTATATGATGAGACAGAGGTGGGTGATCAGGAGTCTGGTCCTGACACCGCACTCAATTTGGATACGCCAGATGGTGACGTCATGGTAAATGACCTTATAGCGGCCATCAATAGGCTGTTGGATATTTCTCCCCCAGCCCCTTCAGCAGAGGAGGCAGCTGCCCAGCAGGAGAAATTCCATTTCCTGTATCCCAAGCGTAAATTGAGTACTTTTCTGGACCACTCTGACTTCAGAGAATCAGTCCAGAAACACCACGCTTATCCGGACAAGCGTTTTTCCAAACGTCTGAAGGATACACGTTATCCCTTTCCCCCTGACGTGGTCAAACGCTGGACCCAGTGTCCAAAAGTGGACCCTCCAATATCCAGGCTTGCAGCTAGATCCATAGTTGCAGTGGAGGATGGGGCTTCACTTAAAGATGCCAATGACAGACAGATGGACCTTTGGTTGAAATCTGTCTATGAAGCTATTGGCGCGTCGTTTGCTCCAGCATTCGCGGCCGTGTGGGCGCTCCAAGCTATTTCAGCTGGTCTGGCACAGGTGGACTCTTTCTTAAGTCCAGCAGTGCCGCAAGTGGCGTCCTTAACTACGCAAATGACTGCGTTTGCGACCTACGCTATCAATGCGGTACTAGACTCTACGAGCCGTACCTCAATGGCATCCGCCAACTCTGTAGTTTTGCGCAGAGCCTTGTGGTTAAAAGAATGGAAAGCAGATTCTGCTTCTAAAAAATGTTTAACCAGCTTGCCATTATCTGGAGACAGACTGTTTGGTGAGCAATTGGCGGAAATCATTAAACAGTCCAAAGGTAAGGACTCCTCCTTACCCCAGCCCAGATCAAGCAAACCTCAACAGAGGAAGTGGCAGTCAAAGTTTCGGTCCTTTCGAGGCTCGGGCAAGCCCCAATTCTCCTCGTCCAAAGGGACTCAGAAAGAGCAAAGGAGCTCTGATTCCTGGCGGACTCACTCACGCCCCAAGAAAGCAACCGGAGGTACCGCTTCCAAGGCGGCTGCCTCATGACTTTCGGCCGCCTCCCTCCGCATCCTCGGTCGGTGGCAGGCTCTCCCGCTTTTGCGACATTTGGCTGCCACAGGTCAAAGACCGGTGGGTAACAGACATTTTGTCTCACGGGTACAGGATAGAGTTCAGTTCTCGTCCTCCGCCTCGGTTCTTCAGAACTTCCCCACATCCCAACCGAGCAGATGCCCTTCTGCAGGCGGTGCATTCTCTAAGAGCAGAAGGAGTGGTGGTCCCTGTTCCTCTTCGGGAACAAGGACAAGGTTTTTACTCCAATCTCTTTGTGGTGCCAAAAAAGGACGGCTCATTCCGTCCTGTTCTGGACCTCAAACTGCTCAACAAGCATGTGAACGCCAGGCAGTTCCGGATGGAATCCCTCCGCTCAGTCATTGCCTCAATGTCTCAAGGAGATTTCCTAGCATCAATAGACATCAAAGATGCTTATCTCCACGTGCCGATTGCTACAGAGCACCAACGCTTTCTACGCTTCGTGATAGGAGACGACCATCTTCAGTTCGTAGCTCTGCCATTTGGTCTGGCGACAGCCCCACGGGTGTTCACCAAGGTCATGGCGGCAGTGGTAGCAGTCTTGCACTCTCAGGGACATTCTGTGATCCCTTACTTGGACGATCTACTTGTCAAGGCACCCTCTCAGGAGGCATGCCAACTCAGCCTGAATGTTGCACTGGAGACTCTCCAGACGTTCGGGTGGATCATCAACTTCTCAAAGTCAACTCTGTTACCGACCCAATCACTGACGTATCTTGGCATGGAGTTTCATACTCTCTCAGCGATAGTGAAGCTTCCGCTGGACAAGCAGCGGTCACTACAGACTGGGGTGCAGGCTCTCCTTCAAAGTCAGTCGCACTCCTTAAGACGCCTCATGCACTTCCTCGGGAAGATGGTGGCGGCAATGGAGGCGGTTCCGTTTGCGCAGTTTCATCTGCACCCACTTCAATGGGACATTCTCCGCCAATGGGACGGGAAGTCAAAATCCCTGGACAGGAAAGTCTCCCTTTCCCAGACGGCCAAGGACTCTCTGCAGTGGTGGCTTCTTCCCACCTCATTATCACAGGGAAGATCCTTCCTACCACCGTCCTGGGCGGTGGTCACGACAGACGCGAGTCTGTCAGGGTGGGGAGCAGTTTTTCTCCACCACAGGGCTCAGGGTACGTGGACTCAGCAGGAGTCCACCCTTCAGATCAATGTTCTGGAGATCAGGGCAGTGTATCTTGCCCTACAAGCCTTTCATCAGTGGCTGGAAGGACAGCAGATCCGAATTCAGTCGGACAACTCCACAGCGGTGGCATACATCAACCACCAAGGGGGGACACGCAGTCGGCAAGCCTTCCAGGAAGTCCGGCGGATTCTGATGTGGGTGGAAGCCACGGCCTCCACCATATCCGCAGTTCACATCCCCGGCGTAGAAAACTGGGAAGCAGACTTCCTCAGTCGCCAGGGCATGGACGCAGGGGAATGGTCCCTTCACCCGGACGTGTTTCAGGAAATCTGTCGCCGCTGGGGAAGGCCGGACGTCGACTTAATGGCGTCCCGGCACAACAACAAGGTCCCAACCTTCATGGCACGGTCTCGCGATCACAGAGCTCTGGCGGCAGACGCCTTAGTGCAAGATTGGTCGCAGTTCCGGCTCCCTTATGTGTTTCCACCTCTGGCACTCTTGCCCAGGGTGCTACGCAAGATCAGATCCGACTGCAGCCGCGTCATACTCGTCGCCCCAGACTGGCCAAGGAGGGCGTGGTATCCGGATCTGTGGCATCTCACGGTCGGCCAACCGTGGGCACTACCAGACCGACCAGACTTGCTGTCCCAAGGGCCGTTTTTCCATCGGAATTCTGCGGCCCTGAACCTGACTGTGTGGCCATTGAGTCCTGGATCCTAGCGTCTTCAGGATTATCCCAAGGGGTCGTTGCCACCATGAGACAGGCTAGGAAGCCCACGTCCGCTAAGATCTACCACAGAACGTGGAGGATATTCTTATCCTGGTGCTCTGCTCAGGGAGTGTCTCCCTGGCCATTTGCATTGCCTACATTTCTTTCTTTCCTGCAATCTGGGTTAGAAAAAGGTTTGTCGCTCGGCTCCCTTAAAGGGCAAGTCTCGGCGCTATCCGTCTTTTTTCAAAAGCGTCTAGCACGACTTTCTAAGGTACGCACGTTCCTGCAGGGGGTTTGTCATATCGTACCCCCGTACAAGCGGCCGTTAGATCCATGGGATCTGAACAGGGTACTAGTTGCCCTCCAGGAGCCGCCCTTCGAGCCTCTGAGGGAGGTTTCACTTTCTAGACTATCACAGAAAGTGGCTTTTCTGGTAGCGATCACATCTCTTCGGAGAGTGTCTGAGCTAGCAGCGCTGTCATCCAAGGCTCCCTTCCTGGTCTTCCACCAGGACAAGGTAGTGCTGCGCCCCATTCAGGAGTTTCTCCCGAAGGTGGTATCCTCTTTTCATCTTAATCAGGATATCTCTTTGCCTTCTTTTTGTCCTCATGCAGTTCATCGGTATGAGAAGGATTTACATTTGTTAGATCTGGTGAGAGCACTCAGAATCTACATTTCCCGCACGGCGCCCCTGCGCCGTTCGGATGCACTCTTTGTCCTTGTCGCTGGTAAGCGCAAAGGGTCGCAGGCTTCTAAGGCCACCCTGGCTCGATGGATCAAAGAACCAATTCTTGAAGCCTACCGTTCTGCTGGGCTTCCGTTTCCATCAGGGCTGAAGGCCCATTCTACCAGAGCCGTGGGTGCGTCCTGGGCATTACGACACCAGGCTACGGCTCAACAGGTGTGCCAGGCAGCTACCTGGTCGAGTCTGCACACTTTCACCAAACATTATCAGGTGCATACCTATGCTTCGGCGGACGCCAGCCTAGGTAGAAGAGTCCTGCAGGCGGCAGTTGCCTCCCCGTAGGGGAGGGCTGTCTTCGCAGCTCTAACATGAGGTATTCTTTACCCACCCAGGGACAGCTTTTGGACGTCCCAATCGTCTGGGTCTCCCAATGGAGCGCCGAAGAAGGGAATTTTGTTACTTACCGTAAATTCCTTTTCTTCGGCGCTCCATTGGGAGACCCAGACGATTGGGTGTATAGCTACTGCCTCCGGAGGCCACACAAAGCATTACACTAAAAAGTGTAAGGCCCCTCCCCTTCTGGCTATACACCCCCAGTGGGATCACTGGCTCACCAGTTTTCTGCTTTGTGCGAAGGAGGTCAGACATCCACGCATAGCTCCACTGTTTAGTCAGCAGTAGCTGCTGACTATATCGGATGGAAGAAAAGAGGGCCCATATAGGGCCCCCAGCATGCTCCCTTCTCACCCCGCTTGTGGTTTGTAAGGTTGAGGTACCTATTGCTGGTACGGCGGCTGGAGCCCACATGCTGTTTTCCTTCCCCATCCCCCTGAGGGGCTCTGAGGAAGTGGGATCTTACCGGCCCAAAGCCCTGAGGCCGGGCTCCATCCACAGACCCATTGAACCTGCTGGATACGGAGCTGGGTACCGTTCAGGGACATGGCCCTGCACCATTCAGGTACTCTGTGTCCCCGTACACACAGGCACAGCACACTCCAGACTTGCTGGGTGTGCTAGTGCGCCGGGGACAGTAAAGGGTTACAGTCACTGCAGCCTAGCTGAGTGACTTTATGTATGGGGAACTACCGCGCCGGACGCTCCGGGAGCGGCGGCGCGGCTGGGACTTGTAGTGCGCCGGGGACTTAGCGCCGACCGCGCTTTTACGGCGGCGGCGCTTATAAATCCAGTCCCCGGCTTTTGCGGCCTAGCTCCGCTTCGTTCCCGCCCCCACCCTGTCAATCAGGGTAGGGGGAGAGACGCTGTACAATCAGCAGCGCCGAGGGCTGGAGCCTTATTTACATGCTCCAGCCCTCTCACTGGACACTGTGGGACGCCGGTTTCCCGCTCTGACTTGGGGGCACGCCCACGGCCCGCCCCTACTCACACGAGCTGGAGAAGGACGCCGGCAGCCATTCCTGCAGTCCGAGCTGAGAGATCGGACTCTGGGCAACCAGGCACAGGACTAGGGGACCACACACCCGCTTATAGGCGGGCGGTAAGCGGCACCTGAAGTGCTGACCCCACTAAATACCGCAGTTGTCCATTTGTATTTTTATGCTTACACTGCATAGGTCGCTATTTTTGGCTATATGCCCTCTTAGATGGCGACACATCAGCAGCAGGAAAGCAGGGGTGCTAAGGCACAGGCTTTCTATGCTGCTTGTATTGCATGTACTGAAGTGTTCATGTGTATTTATGCTTGTATGCTATACACTGCACTGTACGGTCGCTAGTCTGGGCTATTTTCGCCTAGAATGACTAGACTACAGCAGCAGAAAAGCAGGGGTGCTGAGGCACAGGTTTTTTCTATGCTGCTTGTATTGCAGGGGTTGCAGTGTTCATTTGTACTTATGCTTGTATGCTATACATTGCACTGTATGGTCGATATTCTGGGCTATATTCCCCTAGATGGCTAGTCTACAGCAGCAGAAAAGCAGGGGTGCCAAGGCACAGGCTTTCTATGCTGCTTGTATTGCATGTGCTGCAGTGTTCATTTGTACTTTATGCTTGTATGCTATACATTGCACTGTACGGTCGCCATTCTTGGCTCTATATCCTAGATGGCTAGTCGGCAGCAGCATATAAGCAACACAGGCTTTCGATGCTGTTTTTACTGCATGTGATACTGTTCCACGGCACTGAACCCCATTGTGTGCAATGCTCCCCTGTAGCACTTGGTCAGCTGGGGTCTCTACTAGACGTGGCCAAAGGAGCCACCTGTCAACCCTGTCCAAGGACAGGGATGGAGTTGCAATGGGATAGAGACTTGCAGTCCGGACAGGCCATGGGCAATCTGGATCATTGCTCCCTGGCCACCCTCATTGGGAATAAAATCGGTGCTCCGGGGGGGTCCCACGAGGCTCTCTGTATGATGAGGCAGACGTAGCTCATCAGGACTTTGATCCTGACACCACTCTCAATCCGGATACACCGGATGGTGACGCCATAAGGAATGATCCTATAGCGTCCATCAATGGAATGTTGGATCTTTCTCCCTCAGCTCCCCCAGCGGAGGAGTCAGCTTCACAGCAGGAGAAGTCCCATTTCAGTAGCTCAAACGTATATTGAGTATTTTTCTGGCCACGCTGACTTCAGAGAAGCAGTCCAGGAACACCACGCTTACCAGATAAGCGTTTTCTCCAAACGTATTAAGGATACACGTTATCCTTTTCCCCCTGACGTGGTCAAGCGCGGGACCCAGGGTCCAAAGGTGGATTCTCCAATCTCCAGGCTTGCGGCTAGAGCCATAGTTGCAGTGGAGATGGGACTTCACTTAAAGATGCCAGACAGATGGACTCTGGTTGAAATCTGTCTATGAGGCTATCGGCGTGTCGGTTGCTCCGGCATTTACAGCCGTATGGGCACCCTAAGCTTTTCAGCTGTTCTTGCACAGCTGGTCTTGAGCATATGTACATTTGTGCCGCAGGGGCGTCCGTAACCTCGCAATGTCTGCATTGCGACTTACCCTATTAATGCTGTCCTGGAAGGACAGTCGAGGTTTCGGTCCTTCCCAAGCTCGGGCAGGTCCCAATTGTCCTCGTCCAAAAGAGCTGAAAAGCCTCAGAGGGGCTCAGCTTCCGGGGGCTCAATCACGCCCAAGGAAGGCAGCCGGAGGAACCGCTACCAAGGCGGTCTCCTCATGACTCTCAGCTCTCTCATCTCTCCGCATCCGCGGTTGATGGCAGACTCGCTCGCCTTTGGCGACATTTAGCTGCCACAGGTCACAGACCGGTGGGTGAGGGACATTGTGCCCACGTGCACAGGACAGAGTTCTGTTCTCGTCCTCCGACTCGATTCTTCAGAACGTCCCCACCTCCCCACCGAGCCGATGCTCTTCTGCAGGCAGAAGGAGTGGTAATCCCTGTTCCTCTTCAGGAACAAGACACGGTTTTCCTCCAATCTGGTTGTGGTGCCAAAAAAGGATGGCTCTTTCCGTTCCGTTCTGGACCTAAAACTGCTCAACAAGCACGTGGAGGCCAGGCGGTTCCGGATGAAACCCTCCGCTCCGTCATTGCCTCAATGTCTCAAGGATATTTCCTAGCATCAATAGACATCAAAGATGCTTATCTCCACGTGCCGATTGCTACAGAGCACCAATGTTTTCTACGTTTCGTGATGGGAGACGACCATCTTCAGTTCGTAGCTCTGCCATTCGGTCTGGCGACAGCCCCACGGGTGTTCACCAAGGTCATGGCGGCAGTGGTAGCAGTCTTGCACTCACAGGGACACTCTGTGATCCCTTACTTGGACGATCTACTTGTCAAGGCACCCTCTCAAGAGGCATGCCAACTCAGCCTGAATCTTGCGCTGGAGACTCTCCAGACGTTCGGGTGGATCATCAACTTCTCAAAGTCAAACCTGTCACCGACCCAATCACTAACGTATCTTGGCATGGAGTTTCATACTCTGCCAGCGCTAGTGAAGCTTCCGCTGGACAAGCAGCGGTCACTACAGACTGGGGTGCAGACTCTCCGTCAAGGTCAGTCGCACTCCTTAAAACGCCTCATGCACTTCCTCGGGAAGATGGTGGCGGCAATGGAGGCGGTTCCGTTTGCGCAGTTTCATCTGCGTCCTCTTTATTGGGACATTCTCCGCCAATGGGACGGGAAGTCAACATCCCTGAACAGGAAAGTATCCCTTTCACAGACGGACAACTCTCTGCAATGGTGGCTTCTTCCCACCTCATTATCACAGGGAAGATCCTTCCTACCACCGTCTTGGGCGGTAGTCACGACAGACGCGAGTCTGTCAGGGTGGGGAGCAGTTTTTTCTCCACCACAGGGCTCAGGGTACGTGGACTCAGCAGGAGTCCACCCTTCAGATCCATGTTCTGGAAATCAGAGCAGTGTATCTTGCCCTACTAGCCTTCCAGCAGTGGCTGGAAGGAAAGCAGATCCGAATTCAGTCGGACAACTCCACAGCGGTGGCATACATCAATCACCAAGGAGGGACACGCAGTCGGCAAGCCTTCCAGAAGTCCGGCGGATTCTGATGTGGGTGGAAGCCACGGCCTCCGCCGTATCCGCAGTTCACATCCCCGGCGTAGAAAACTGGGAAGCAGACTTCCTCAGCCGCCAGGGCATGGACGCAGGGGAATGGTCCCTTCACCCGGACGTGTTTCAGGAAATCTGTAGCCGCTGGGGAAGGCCGGACGTCGACCTAATGGCGTCCAGGCACAACAACCTTCATAGCACGGTCTCGCGATCACAGAGCTCTGGCGGCAGACGCCTTAGTGCAAGATTGGTCGCAGTTCCGGCTCCCTTATGTGTTTCCTCCTCTGGCACTCTTGCCCAGAGTGCTACGCAAGATCAGATCCGACTGCAGCCGCGTCATACTCGTCGCCCCAGACTGGCCAAGGAGGGCGTGGTATCCGGATCTGTGGCATCTCACGGTCGGCCAACCGTGGGCACTACCAGACCGACCAGACTTACTGTCCCAAGGGCCGTTTTTCCATCGGAATTCTGCGGCCCTGAACCTGACTGTGTGGCCCTTGAGTCCTGGATCCTAGCGTCTTCAGGATTATCCCAAGGGGTCGTTGCCACCATGAGACAGGCTAGGAAGCCCACGTCCGCTAAGATCTACCACAGAACGTGGAGGATATTCTTATCCTGGTGCTCTGCTCAGGGAGTGTCTCCCTGGCCTTTTGCATTGCCTACCTTTCTTTCTTTCCTGCAATCTGGGTTAGAAAAAGGTTTGTCGCTCGGCTCCCTTAAAGGGCAAGTCTCGGCGCTATCCGTCTTTTTTCAAAAGCGTCTAGCACGACTTCCTAAGGTGCGCACGTTCCTGCAGGGGGTTTGTCATATTGTACCCCCGTACAAGCGGCCGTTAGATCCATGGGATCTGAACAGGGTACTAGTTGCCCTCCAGAAGCCGCCCTTCGAGCCTCTGAGGGAGGTTTCACTTTCTAGACTATCACAGAAAGTGGCTTTTCTGGTAGCGATCACATCTCTTCGGAGAGTGTCTGAGCTAGCAGCGCTGTCATCCAAGGCTCCTTTCCTGGTCTTCCACCAGGACAAGGTAGTGCTGCGCCCCATTCAGGAGTTTCTCCCGAAGGTGGTATCCTCTTTTCATCTTAATCAGGATATCTCTTTGCCTTCGTTTTGTCCTCATGCAGTTCATCGGTATGAGAAGGATTTACATTTGTTAGATCTGGTGAGAGCACTCAGAATCTACATTTCCCGCACGGCGCCCCTGCGCCGCTCCGATGCACTCTTTGTCCTTGTCGCTGGTAAGCGCAAAGGGTCGCAGGCTTCCAAAGCCACCCTGGCTCGATGGATCAAAGAACCAGTTCTTGAAGCCTACCGTTCTGCTGGGCTTCCGGTTCCATCAGGGCTGAAGGCCCATTCTACCAGAGCCGTGGGTGTGTCCTGGGCATTGCGACACCAGGCTACGGCTCAACAGGTGTGCCAGGCAGCTACCTGGTCGAGTCTGCACACTTTCACCAAACATTATCAGGTGCATACCTATGCTTCGGCGGACGCCAGCCTAGGTAGAAGAGTCCTGCAGGCGGCAGTTGCCTCCCCATAGGGGAGGGCTGTCTTCGCAGCTCTAACATAAGGTATTTCTTTACCCACCCAGGGACAGCTTTTGGACGTCCCAATCGTCTGGGTCTCCCAATGGAGCGCCGAAGAAGAAGGGAATTTTGTTACTTACCGTAAATTCCTTTTCTTCTAGCTCCTATTGGGGACCCAGCACCCGCCCTGTTGTCCTTCGGGATTTTTGGGTTTTTTCGGGTACACATGTTGTTCATGTTGAACGGTTTTTCAGTTCTCCGATGTTACTCGGAGTGAATTTGTTTAATCAAGTTATTGGCTTTCCTCCTTCTTGCTTTTGCACTAAAACTGGTGAGCCAGTGATCCCACTGGGGGTGTATAGCCAGAAGGGGAGGGGCCTTACACTTTTTAGTGTAATGCTTTGTGTGGCCTCCGGAGGCAGTAGCTATACACCCAATCGTCTGGGTCTCCCAATAGGAGCTAGAAGAAAAGGAATTTACGGTAAGTAACAAAATTCCCTTCTTCTTCTAGCTCCTATTGGGAGACCCAGCACCCGCCCTGTTGTCCTTCGGGATTTTTGGTTGTTTTTCGGGTACACATGTTGTTCATGTTGAACGGTTTTCAGTTCTCCGACGTTACTTCGGAGTGAATTTGTTTAAACCAGTTCTTGGCTTTCCTCCTTCTTGCTTTTGCACTAAAACTGGTGAGCCAGTGATCCCACTGGGGGTGTATAGCCAGAAGGGGAGGGGCCTTACACTTTTTAGTGTAATGCTTTGTGTGGCCTCCGGAGGCAGTGCTATACACCCAATCGTCTGGGTCTCCCAATAGGAGCTAGAAGAAAAGGAATTTACGGTAAGTAACAAAATTCCCTTCTTTTATGCCCTAAAACCAGAGAGTTATGTCACACAATATATAGTTAACAAATAACACTTCCCACATGCCTACTTTATATCCGCACCAGTTTTAAATCTTTTTTTTTTGGTTTATTTTTATTTTTTGGGGGTTTAGGAAGTTAAAAGGGTTCAAAGATCAGCAATTTTTTATTTTTCTAACAATTTACAAAACTTTTTTTTTTTTTTTTGGGGATAATCCTCACATTTGAAGTGACTTTGAGTGGCCTAGGTGACAGAAAATATCCGGTGACCCCATTCTAAAAAGCTGCACCCCTCACACTTCTCAAAACCACATCCAAGACGTTTATTTCCCTTTTAAGGCCCTGTGCGCACTTGCTGGTTTTTGCCGCGGATTTCCTGCGGTTTTGCTGCATGTTTCGCTGCATGTTATGTTCATAACATCTCTGCAGTGAATCACCAGCAAAACCTATGGGAAAAAAAAATCCTGTGCGCACTAGGCGGATTTTGACAGCTGCATGTTTTGCTGCGGGATTCAGTATTTCACGCCATTATACAAAAAAAGCCGCAGCCAAACCATGATTTACCAGACACATTTATGAACATAAAACTTCATATTATGTATAGGAAGCTGGATGGGGACTGAGGATGGGTCGTAATTTATAGCAGAACAAGAGAGAAACACACGACCAATATCCAAGGTGCAAAAGGTGAAATCTTTATTGACAAGGAGTAGGTGCAGGGCGGCACAGAACAAGTGAGGGCACGGACAACAATCAATGACCAATATAAGCAGACAATTGTCAGAAGTGATAAATAGTCACATTGATCAGACAATAATATAGTGCAACTATATGGTATCAACCATCTATTATATCCACAACAATGTAAAATAGTAGATATATGGGCAAAGATGTCAGCAAACCAAATGTAAAAATCCCATTAAATAGGGAACAAGATGTTAAAAAATATACTCTTAAATATTTTTCTTCAAAATACGTAAAGCCGCATGAAAGAAAGAACTTCCAAAGATGTAAAAAATAAATGTATTTTATCTATTTAAAATACAATGGTTGCCAGGGTTCAGTTACAGAAAGGAAAAATAATATACTTTGATAGCTTATGTAAAAATAGTTCATTTAGTCCATACTGAACAATGGGAAGTCTTTACCCATCTCTCTCTGGCTCCTGAACGGCAATGCATGGGATGTCATCTCATCTCCTACGCTGGACAGCGTGTCTTCATCTTTGCAGCACTGGAATCTTCTCACCGCAGGCAGCGTGGAGGAGCGCCCCGTAACCCCCCTCCATCGTGTATTATATACCAGCTGCTTAGCCCATATAGGGTGTTCTAGTGGAACACAGTTGAATATAGTTCATATTACGTAAGCTTCTGGAAGCCTCGGGAAGCTTCTGGAATGGATTTATATATATCCTTCCGTGCTCAGCATATATATTCAATAGGGATATTTTAATACTTATAAACTTTATTAATAACCTATGCCCTCCAACAGAACTGTGAACTTATATGTCTTACTATAACATATCTGATAACTAGATGTATTAATTTTAATGCTTTTTAACACAAGATCCACACCCATTCCATTCATCTCATTCACAAATACTGGCTGGGAATTACCAAAACCAGAGAAGTTTATAGGTAACATATGGGGGTTGGAAAGAATTCAGACCTAAGTAGCAGTACCTAGGTCTGGTAGCACATAAAGTTAGTATTGTCACACATTTGCAAGCTGACAACCGAGTCATATAATAACAATCACATTCTGCTGTTGGTAAAGAGGATATAAAGTGTCTGTCAGGTCAGCTATAACACTAAATGATAGAAGAGGAAATTTTTCCTCATATCCCCTCCATACGGGTCCATAAATTAGCAAAGCATAGCCAATATCATATCTAGTGTATAACCGTAGTGGCCCATAGAGAATAAGGAGAGGGAACTCCAAAGTTGTATAGCTAATTGGTGTAGTGTTACACTAACCTGAGATTATTGGTGGTCAGGGAGTGATGTCCGTGTCCTTCCCGACGGCCGTTTCGGCTAGGAAGCCTTCGTCAGGGGGCGTCAGCACCAGTTTTACATCTTTTTTTTTGGTTTATTTTTTGGGGGGTTAGGAAGTTAAAAGGGTTCAAAGATCAGCAATTTTTTATTTTTCTAACAATTTACAAAACTTTTTTTTTTTTTTTTTGGGGATAATCCTCACATTTGAAGTGACTTTGAGTGGCCTAGGTGACAGAAAATATCCGGTGACCCCATTCTAAAAAGCTGCACCCCTCACACTTCTCAAAACCACATCCAAGACGTTTATTTCCCTTTTTAAGGCCCTGTGCGCACTTGCTGGTTTTTGCCGCGGATTTCCTGCGGTTTTGCTGCATGTTTCGCTGCATGTTATGTTCATAACATCTCTGCAGTGAATCACCAGCAAAACCTATGGGAAAAAAAAATCCTGTGCGCACTGGGCGGATTTTGACAGCTGCATGTTTTGCTGCGGGATTCCCGCAGCAAAAACAATTGCATGTCACTTCTTTTCCGCACATCGCTGCAGTATTTCACGCCATTGACTGCCATGTAATCGTGAAACCCCGCAGGGAATAACGCAGGCAGCAAATTCTGTGCGGTTCATTGTGTTTTCCTGCATTATTCCCTCCGGTATTTCGTGGTTTACCTGCGGTAATCAGCGCTGCCTGCGGTTTGCAGGCAAGTGATGTCATTATGACAGGAAGAGGAAGCGGAGCAGAGAGTAAACACACATCACACTCACACACACATCACACTCACACACACATCACACACACATCACACTCACATACATCACACTCACACACACATCACACACACATCACACTCACACACACATCACACACACATCACACTCACATACATCACACTCACACACACATCACACACACATCACACTCACACACACATCACACACACATCACACTCACATACATCACACTCACACACAGACATATAGAATACACATAGAAAGCAAACGGACATATATAAAAAAAAAAACACGTGCTCCGCCGTATTTTTTACCGTCCAGCCGAGGTAAGCACACAGCGGCGGCCCGGTATTCTCAGGCTGGGGAGGGCGAGGGGCAGGGTTAATGCCCCCCCCTCTCGCAGCCGAGAATATCAGCCCGCAGCTGCCCCGGGACTGTAGCATCCATTATGTGGCAGTCCCAGAGTGTTCCCGGCTCTTCCTGTTGCCGTGATGCAGTGGCAGTCAGGGTAATATAAGGAGATAATGGCGGCGGATCGCCGCCACTAAGTCCAGGCTTGATCATGGCAGCGTCTGAGACAGCTGACATGATCAACCCGTAAGTAAAGTGAATAAAGACACACAGAAAAATCCTTTTATTTTAAATAAAACACAAAAAAGCCCCGGGTTCACCATTTTATTAACCCCTCCCAAAACACACAGCTCCGGCGTAATCCACATCCTGCGATGCTTACATCCAGCCGCGACTGACACACAGCGCTTAATGCAGCCTCGCAACGAGACAGACAGCAGAGGTAACCACAGGGCCTTACCCACGGCCGGTAATGTGAACTCACTACCGCTCGGGAGAAATGCAACCCTATCTATCTTATCCCTCTATCTATTCTTCTGTCTATTTATCTGTCTGCCATCTATCTCAGAAGGAAATTACTTTTTTTTTTCTTTTTTTTTTTTTCAATGTGCTTTTATTGCATTAAAGCACATGTACCAACCCGCATACGGCAATACCGCGGTAAAACCGCAGCAAACCGCATGCAGTTTGCCGCGGGTGCGGTAATCTTTCAGACCCTGCAAAATTTTCTTAAGAAAATTCCGTTTTCCAGTGTGCACAGGGCCTAAGTGTTTCACAGGAACTAAAGGAAAATGTTGCTTTTTTTTTTTTTTTCCTTCTCTCTGAAAAATGTTACTTTAGCCCCAAATTTTGCATCTTTACAATGGTAATGAGAGAAAATGCAGCATACAATTTACTGTGCAATTTCTCTGGAGTGCGCTGCTACCTTTGTATGTGGTGGATATCTACTGTTTGGGGGCACGGCAGAGCTCGGAAAGGAGGCACAGTACAAAGTGAAGGAGCGCCATATTGGAGTGCAGATTTAGTTGGAATGGCTTGCAGGTGCCATGTCACATTAACAGAGCAGCAGACCCCCCCACACACACACTTGATCCCCTTTTACAAACTGCACCCCTGAATGACTTAATCGAGGGTCACAGTGTGCATTTTGACACCACACGTGTCAATGAATTTTTACTGTTGGGCGGTGAACAAAAATAATTACATTTTGACCACTAAAATGTTTGTCCCAGATTTCAAATTTTCACAAGGGATAAGGTAAAAAAAAAAAGTGTTTTTTTCCAGAGCCTCTGTGCAGCCAGTAACATGGAAGCCCCCTGTATTTATATTAACAGATGACGGGCCTGAGTGGGGACTTGTGGTGTTGAGTTGAATGCTTTTTGGTGGTGATTCTGCTACAAAATGTTTTGGATCAGGTCACATTTATCCTGTGCTCTATGCTGAGCACTTACATTGGGGTTTCCATCTACTTCTCCGAAATTCGTGATGCAGCTTAACCCCCTCCCCGCTGGATCCATTCACTGAGGCAGCAGAGTTACTCCGTACTGTTTTGCCTTTGTTCAGCGGTGTCCATTTTTTTCTAAAGTGAACAAATCTGTTTACCGCACTTTTGTACACGGCTAAAAAGAAGTGCAAGGCTATGGCCGCTTCAGCAATTTTGTCGTAACCACAAAAATGCACCCTGTGGCCATAAAACGCATCTTATGGCCAAAAGAAAGCTTAAAATAATGCGTCTTTACTATGCGTTTTGTTTTTAACACCAATATGTGAAAAACTGAGGGAAAAATACAACAGGAATTGACGCGCTGCAGTTTTGTTAATACAGCTGCAGCCAAAAAAAAAAAGCAACGTGCGCACAGAAAAGCTGAAATCCCAGACTTTGCTGAGGAAGGAAAAGCATGCAGTTTTTGGTGACTAAAATGTCACCACAAACTGCAGTGTGTGCATGGGGCCTAACAAGATGGACACTGCCGCACCACAGGCCAGATGTGAGGTCAGTGACTCCCTCTGTCTCATTAGTGAATTTTGTCTGAATCGCGCTTTTCTGAGATTTACATGTAATCCCCGGAGTAAGCGCTCAGTGTAGAGCGCAGGATAAATGTGAGCCGCTCCATACTGCGATCATTGGTACGCAGAAGGAATAAATCAAGAGCAGGTGTAGAATTGCTTTATTTTCTTACGCTGTTCACCATGCGGTATAAGTGATTAGGCAGCTTTATTCACCTGGTCAGTAGGATTAGAGCGATACCAGGTTTATAGGTTTATTTTATTTATTTATTTTTAAGGTTTTGCAACTTTCACACTAAACACTTTACTTAAAAAAAAAAAAAGACCGTCGGTGGAAGAGGATGCCCTCAAACCCGTTTTTCCCTTTAAGTGGAACAGCAATTGCATAAAATATTTGGGGATCAGGATACCTTCTAAACACCAAGACCTATATGAACATAATTTTCCAGACCTTTTAAAAAACATACATCTGGTTTGGCAGAGTCAATACAATTAAAATGGATGTCCTACCCAAAATACTATATATGTTCCAAACAATCCCATTGAATCTAGGAGAAAACTTCTTCCTCAAGTTAAAAAAAAGATGATCAGCAATTTTGTATGGCGAGGTACCAGACCCCGACTGAAATACTCCATGTTGAACAGGTCTCGCTGGGGTGGAGGGGTGGGGCTACCTGATTTTAAAGCGTACCATGCGGCGTCGGTGGGCAATTGCATACTGGATCTCCTCCATAACAGGGACAGAAAATTGTGGGTAGAGATTGAATGTGATCTACACGCAACCATGACGCAGGGAATCTTCTGGTTATCATCTAGAATCAACTTGGAGACCCTGGGAATTTCCCCGATTCTCTGGCTACTGCATGGAGGAGGGCCAATAGGCGATATAGGCTGACAGGGGAACCGGGCCCTATGACACCACTGGTGGGCAACCCTGCATTCCAATGCTGGCTTCACGAAATCCGTCCCAGCTTGATTTCAATGCCAACGGGAGGGATCCCACGTGTTAAAGATGTCATTACTCAACAGAGTTGCAGACCACTGTTGTCCTTGCTAGATGACTGGCCAAGAGAGCCAAGTCATTGGTTTCAATACTTACAACTACATAGCTTTGTAGACTCTCTGTCTCCGAGATCTGAGATGCATAAGGACTTGACTCCATTTGACAGACTATGTTTCCTTCGAGAAACACCTCCCCACACAGTCTCGATAATCTACAACATAACAGTGTCTGGAGGGACGGGGGGGGACCTGCCCGAGTATGTAGGGCAATGGCAGTCAGAACTGAGAGACTTTTTCCAAAGAACAGTGGTATAAGTCATTTAACCTAACACACAAATCCACCATCTCATGTAGAATGCAGGAACTCAACTATAAAATCCTCGCACGGTGGTACAGGACACCCACCAGGCTCCACAGAATGTTTCCAGAGGTCTCAGACACTTGCTGGAGGTGTCAGACCTCGGTGGGCACAATGCTGCATGTTTGGTGGTCTTGTCCAGGGATCCAGGGATTATGGGAAGACGTCTTTGCTCTCTATAATCATTTACATCAAGTGGGAGTGACACCCTCGCCGGAAGTGGCACTCTCCTCAATGTACGGGGGGGCAATCTCTAAGGCGAAGAGAGGTCTGCTCTCATACTTCATGATCTCAATGAGACAGATCATACCGAAACATTGGAGGTCCACCTATACATTGAGAAGAGCAGACTGGGTAGGGGCTATGGATGCCCTGAGACGTTTGGAAGAGATAAGAGCATTTGATGAAGGGAGAGACTCACTATGCTTTTCCACCTGGTATCCGTGGCTTCAATTCAGAGAAACGCAACAATTCCAATCCTGGTTACACACGGGCACGCTGCCACACTGATGTTTGGCGGGGCGAAGTGGCCCTCCTGATGGGAGGGTGGCGTGGTGCGACGTCACAGAACCCTACAGAATCTCCCCTTCTCTCTTTCTCGTGTTTTCCTTCTTTCTCTTCTCTTTCTCCCTCTTCTTCTCCTTTCATCCCTTGCTTTTCTTTCTTTCCCATCTTTTCCTTCTCTTGCTTATCTAATTAGTGTACATAGGTTTACTTGTTGAAATATATGGCAAGATTATACAGAATGATATTGGCATCTACATATTAAATAGAAGAAAAGATAAAAGATTGATATATACTTGGGATAAGATGTCATTAAGGATGTTATGAAGAATTTTTCTTGTAAGACCTACGATAAAGTTCACTGTAGTATATGCTGTATAAGATTTAAATGCCCAGACCAAACTGCAACTTTTCTATATTCTGTAAAACCGGGCACTACAAAATTATCTATATTCATGCTTTGTTATATAATTTTTCTTGAAAACAATAAAGAAATATTAAACGGAAAAAGAAAATGCATCACTGACTTTCGAAGGCTATAGTCATGTGGAGCTTGTTTTTTTGCGGGATGAGTTGGAGTTTTTATTGGTGCCATTTTGGGCCACATACATTTTTTTTTTTGATCCCTTCTATTTAGAAATCTTGGTTTTGTTTGTCTTTTGTTTACGCCGTTCATCTTTTGAGATTGATAAGACGGCTTTATTCTTCGGGTCGGTACGGTTACAGCGATATCATTTCTATAGCTTTTCCTGTTTTCCTGCTTTTACACCATAAAAACTACTTTATAAAAAAGAATAGTTTTTTGCATTGCTGTATTCAGAGAGCTATGGGGTTTATTTGTTTTCTTTCTTTTTTTTCGAACGCATCTGTATTGCAACTAGCTTTTGTGGGATAAGATATTTTTTCAGCGATTTTGTTTTGGTTTTTTTCCTCCCCCTCTTCCACTTTGTTAGCTGTATGATGAAAAGACAGTTTTTGCTACTCTTTTTGTTTTTTAATACATGCTGTGGATCATGCAAGTCTATGGCTCCAAGAGAAAGAATGGAAACAGCACACCTATATTATCCATCTGCTGTCTGCCTTTTACTCCTTTTTAAGAAGTAGGAAAATGCAACATATTATTGTTTTTTTTTTTTTTTTTTTTAATTAATATTGGAAAAATGGATCTCGCACACTGAAAGACATTGACCCGAAATTTTGTATCCACGGCCATGAAATTCTCTAGATCTCAATCCCTCTAAGGCCATGTGCGCACTGGGAAATGGAATTTTCTTGAGAAAATTCCGCATGCTCTCAAAGATTACCGCACCCGCGGTAAAAAACCGCAGGAAACCGCACCCGAAAACCGCATGCGGTTTTACCGCGGTATTGCCGCGTGCGGGTTGGGATGTGCTTGATTGCATTCAATGCAATAAAGCACATTGAAAAAAAAAAAAAAAAGTCATTTAATTCTGAGATAGTAGATAGATAGACAGAAGAATAGATAGACAGACAGAGGGATAGATAGAGGACAGATCGCTGCATTTCCCTCGGTCGGCATTGAGTTCACATTACCGGCTGTGGGAAATGACCGGTAATTACCTCTGCTGTCTGCTGCATTCATTCAGCGCTATGTCTGTGACAGTCGCGGCTGGATGTCAGCAGCGCAGGACCTGTGGATTATGCCGGAGCTGTGTGGATTACGCCGGAGCTTTGGTGCGGGAGGGGTTAATAAAAGGGTTAACGAGGCTTGTTGGTTTTATTTAAAATAAAGGATTTTTCTGTGTTTTTTTTTTTCACTTTACTTATGGGTTGATCATGTCAGCTATCACATAGACGCTGCCATGATCAAGCCTGGGGTTAATGGCGGTGATCCCCCCACCATTAACCCCTTGTATTACCTTGCTGCCACTGCTACACGGCGGCAGGAAGAGCTGAGGACACTCCCGGTGCTGCCGCATAATGCATGCGACAGTCCCGGGGCAGCTGCGGCTGATATTCTCGGCTGCGAGAGGGGGAGTGAGGCGGGGGACATTACCCCTGCCCCTCTCCCTCCCCAGCCTGAGGATACCGGGCCGCCGCTGTGTGCTTACCTCGGCTGGACGGTAAATATGCAGCGGAGCCCACGTTCTTTGTTTTCTATATTTTCGTTTTCTTTATGTGTGTGTGTGTGTCTGTGTCTATGTGTTCTATGTCTGTGATGTATCTGTGTCTGTGATGTATCTGTGTCTGTGATGTGATGTGTGTGTGTTTACTCTGCTCCGCTTCCTCTTCCTGTAATGACATCACTTCCCTGCAAACCGCAGACAGGCGATGCACATTACCGGAGGTAAACCGCGAAATACCGCAGGGAATAACGCAGGAAAACGCAGTGAACCGCACAGAATTTGCTGCCTGCGTTATTCCCTGCGGGATTTCATGATTAACATTGGAGTCAATGGAGTGAAATCCCGCAGCGATGTGCGGAAAAGAAGTGACATGCACTTGTTTTTGCTGCGGGATTACCGCAGCAAAACATGCAGCTGTCAAATTCCGCCCAGTGCGCACAGGATTTTTTTTTCTCCATAGGATTTGCTGGTGAGTCACTGCAGAGATGTTATGAACATTTTCTGCAGCGAAACATGCAGCAAATCTGCGAAAAATCCACGGCAAAATCCGGTAAGTGCGCACATAGCCTAAGGCTATGTGCGCACGTTGCGTACAGGTCACTGCAGAAATTTCTGCAGCGATCTGAAGAGCACATGTGCGCTTTAAATCGCTGCAGAAATGTCCGTAGTGAAGCCGATTCCATGCGCTTTGCCTGCAGCTCCTCCCATAGACAGAGCAGGAGCTGCCGGCAAAGCGCAGGAAAGAAGTGACATGTCACTACTTTTTACGCAGCGCTTCGGCAGTAGCCGAAGCGCTGCGCTCTAAAACGCCACGTGCGCACGGCCCCTGCACAATCTCCATAGACTGTGCAGGGGACGCATTACGCATGCAGTTACGCTGCGCTACAAAGCGCAGCGTAACTGTATGTATTTACGCAACGTGCGCATATAGCCTAAGAACCAATATTTGGTCCTAAAGCAGGTGGGTGAAGAAAAAAACAGAAATTGTGATAAACCGAGCACTGATGAGACCAGACCGGGAGTCATTGGGCCCAGCTGCCGACATCCAGCTGCCGGGGGAAGGGCAGAAGTCTGGAGAAATCGGGGGCAGCACTGGGAATATTCACTGTACAGAAACATCGTGGAGTTGTCAGCGTAAAAACACACGGAATGTTTATAATCTCTGTAACCATAGAAACGGCTGACTAAAAGAGCGAAAAACAGTCAGAAAACTTTGGAAACTAAAAGAAATTTGACTGCCTTTACCCCCAATGTCTGCTACCTCCTTAGCATGAGCGTAGATGTCACCATTGTCTTGTAGTCCTCCACGGCTATGATGCTCAGGTTGTAGTCCTGATTTGGGATTGCAGAAGTTGCGTTTTGGGGGGGTTACACCCTCCCTCCCCCACTCCTGTGAATTTATGCTTTTTTCCACATTGCTCCATCACGCTGTTTTGATGGCCATCTGGCTAGCTTGCTTGCAGCTTGTTGCTTGCAGCTTATTGCTTGCAGCTTGTTGTTTGCAGCTTGTTGTTTGCAGCTTGTTGTTTGCAGCTTGTTGTTTGCAGCTTGTTGTTTGCAGCTTGTTGTTTGCAGCTTGTTGTTTGCAGCTTGTTGTTTGCAGCTTGTTGTTTGCAGCTTGTTGTTTGCAGCTTGTTTGCCGGCTGGTTACTGCATTTGGCGAGTCACCCTGCGGATTACAGGACACCCGGGGTCATGCACTCTCCTCACCTTGTCTGTCTGTTTGGACAGCCACCACATAACCTGATTTATAGAGGGTTTTTTATGCATGTTGGGCTGCTCTTCCATTACCTGGGGATGCATTGTGCACATTCACCACTTATATTGAGGATAACAATATTTATTCATTTATATAGCGCTATTAATTCCATAGCACTTTACATACATTAGCAACACTGTCCCCATTAGGGCTCACAATTTAAGGTCTCTATTTGTATGTTTTTGGAGTGTGGGAGGAAACTGGAGACCTCGGAGGAAACCCCCTGCAAACACGGGGAGAACATACAAGCTCCTTGCGGATGGTGTCCTTGGTGGGAATTGAACCCAGGACCCCAGCGCTGCAAGACTGCAGTGCTGACCACTGAGCCACCACAAGACTGCAGTGCTGACCACTGAGCCACCACAAGACTGCAGTGCTGACCACTGAGCCACCACAAGACTGCAGTGCTGACCACTGAGCCACCACAAGACTGCAGTGCTGACCACTGAGCCACCACAAGACTGCAGTGCTGACCACTGAGCCACCACAAGACTGCAGTGCTGACCACTGAGCCACCACAAGACTGCAGTGCTGACCACTGAGCCATCGTGCCGCCCGTAGGATCATGCTGACTTATCCCTGCAGCAAAACTCCCAAACCCCTGAGGGGCAATCATACGAAAGACAAGATAACACTGTATTGTAATTTCATCTGGAGAAAAGGAAGAACCAAATCCATCCTCTGTGCAAAAATAATGCAGCTCTGTGCCGACAATAATCTGACCCTGGACAAGATGTTACCGATCCCGAGTATAATGCGGCTGTGACGGTAACTGCATTTCTGCTGGCTCTTATTGGAAGCAATCGCCAGATACTGCACTGACCCCGCCAACTACTGCCCTGAGCTGCCAGTATGAAGGAGGGCGCGTGTCTGCTATAACGTTACAGCATCCAGTGCAAAAACTACTCCTACAATGCTGATCCCAAAAGTATCTCTACAGGCTCTAAGCTGGGTATGCTTGTAGACGTAGGCTATGTTCACACAGTGCAACTTTTCTAACCACAAAGATGCAGCTTTTTTTGGCCGTAAAAAACACATCCACAGTAAAAAACGCATGTTTTTTGCCCAATGCATTTTTTAAGTCAAATTTATTGACTGGAAGGGTTCAAATATGCTGAAAATATAGCAAAAAGAATTGACCTGCTGCATCTCCAAAAACAGCCAAGATACAGACAAGAAAAGGTGCACAATGTGGCCAGCAAAAGAGAAACCTCATAGACTTTGCAGAGAGAAGGAAATGCATGCATATAGGGGAATCTTAGTGTATCTTTTATTGCGTTTTTTGAGATCGCAGTGTGTCCATTAGCCTTATACTCCAAAGCCTGCAGAATAGTGAGTGCAGCTCTGGAGTATAATACAGGCTGTAACTCATGATCAGTAATGTATGTACACAGTGACTGCACCAGCAGAATAGTGAGTGCAGCTCTGGAGTATAATACAGGAGGTAACTCCAGGATCAGTAATGTAATGTATGTACACAGTGACTGCATCAGCAGAATAGTGAGTGCAGCTCTGGAGTATAACAGAGACCCTACTTTGTTTTTTCGCACACCTTGAATTGCATAATTGTTTTTCCTTGCACTGTTCGTAATTGGTTTCCAGCTCTATTCTGGTGCCAGTTCCATTCCAGTGCTACATTAACACCTGGTTGGGGAGTGCATGTGGCAGATGTGGTGTTCTGTCATTTTCCCCAGATATCAGGAACACTGCTCCTATTGGACTGTATAGGGAGCGCATCTCTGCAGTATAATACAGGATGTAACTCCGGATCCGTAATGTATGTACACAGTGACTGCACCAGCAGAATAGTGAGTGCAGCTCTGGAGTATAATACAGGAGGTAACTCAGGATCAGTAATGTAATGTATATACACAGTGACTGCACCAGCAGAATAGTGAGTGCAGCTCTGGAGTATAATACAGGAGGTAACTCAGGATCAGTAATGTATGTACACAGTGACTGCACCAGCAGAATAGTGAGTGCAGCTCTGGAGTATAATACAGGAGGTAACTCAGGATAAGTAATGTAATGTATGTACACAGCGACATCACCAGCAGAATAGTGAGTGCAGCTCCGGAGAATAATACAGGAGGTAACTCAGGATCAGTGATGTAATGTATATACACAGTGACTGCACCAGCAGAATAGTGAGTGCAGCTCTGCAGTAGAATACAGGAGGTGACTCACAATCAATGTTTGACAGATTTGTAAAGCTTTTCTGACCTTGCACAATACTAACTGTAAATGCAAGCAATGTTCCGCTGTATAGGATCATGCCTGATGGAATCGATGCTATTTATTAAATTGCCCATTAGAATGGAATTAACGTCTGAGTATCACACGCTTATTTTTGAGTGTACAACACACGGCCGATGTCCGGCTGACCTGGTTAGTTTTTTGGGGGGTTTTGGCAGACATTCCCTTTTCGGCATGGCATGATGCGGTAAGATGGCAAAAAAAAAAAAGCAAATTCTTTCCTCCCTCCATAATTGTGTTCGGGGGATTGCACATAGATTATACGGCAGCCATAGATTATACAGCTGAGGGCTCCGCTGTGCCAGTGATTGGTATTGAAAGGGTTTCGCTATTACATTTCTCCTTTGGTTTCCTTTTGTCGTGTTGTCTCTTGTTCGGTGTTTCTGGAAATGTTGTCACGGTCAGGCGGTTATATTCTTGGATGCACTAGATTATTTTACTTACTTATTTTGAGAACTTCATGAGCGAGTCGTCCGTCTGCTATTTTGATATTTTCGTATAACTTGAGGCTGCAGGAAAAAAAATCCAACTTGCAAAACCAGCCGTGAACAGCTGAATGGGGTTTTAACTTGTCAGTATTACTAGAGGCCCAGGGAATTGCCTGGAGCGGCTGCTTCTCCTCATATGCTATTGTTGTCATCTGGTTGGGGTCATAATGTCTCCTCTATGGACCCTCCGCATCCTGTTTAGCGTGAATAGTTTGCATATTGTTCCGTATTCCTTGTAAGAACCGTTCACATTATCTCTTGCCTCCTTTCTTGCAGTGTTCTCGCCTTACACCGTCTGAAAATGTCTCGTGTCAAAATCCTGTCTCCACACCAGCGTGTGACCCCTCCGGATCCCAAAAAACATCTCGTCTCGTCAATGGACTCATAAATTGGTTAGTGTTCTCAGTTTGCTGCCTTCACCCACATAACCTCCGAAAGCTGGGGGTAGATTTGGTCGCCACAAAAAGGTCATCTAATGTTCTCTCAATGGAAGCCCACAATAAACAAGTACCATATTTTTCGGTTTATAAGACGCATTGGATTATAAAAGGCACCCCAAATTCGGAGAAAAAAAGGTTGTGTGTTTTTTTTTATTTTTTTATAAAAAAAAAGGGGGGGGTCTTACAAATCCAGTGGTGTATTACTGGCAGCGGTGGTGGAGCGGGGTCACAAGAGGCAAGGAAAGTGGTGGAATAGGGTGATGCTGGGCCGGGGCGGCTGGCCGAGGGCGCTGGGGCGGCTGGCCGAGGGCGCTGGGGCGGCTGGCCGAGGGCGCTGGGGCGGCTGGCCGAGGGCTCTGCGGCGGCTGGCCGAGGGCTCTGCGCGGGCCGGGGCGGCTGGCCGAGGGCGCTGCGCGGGTGCCATCCTGAAAATATCGGCAGTGCGGACTTCAAATAATGGTGCCTAGTGTTGGTGCGTTGTCTCAAGATCTCAACTGTGCACTCACCACTTCCGGCCCATTGATCTCCCAGCAGCGGACTTAAGGAAAATGGCACCCAGAGGTGGCGCGTGTGCAGATGAGATCTTAAGCAGAGTGCTGCATCTGCGTGCTCGCCCACTCCAGGCCCCAATATTTTGAAGTCCGCACCGCCGACATTTTCAGGATTGCGCCCACAGCACAGCGCCTTTTGACAGGCAACCTAAGCCTAGCGCCCGCGGCATTGCTCCTGCGACCCCTCTCCACCATCCTTGATTAGCAACATTCGGATTATATGATGCACACCTCATTTTCCTCCCAAATTTTCGGGAGGAAAAGTGCATGTTATAATCCGGAAAAATGCGGGAATTCTCAAACCTGTAGGTCTTAATTCTGGTGCCCGAAATTCACTAATAAAGTTGTAAGAATCGAAAAGTAAACAAAGGCTCTGAGAGGCATTTATGCCAAAATACTATTGAACATGCAATAATGAATCCAGCCGAGAGGGGAGAGCACAATGTGAGCAGGTTTATTCGGCCACTTTAGTATAACATTTCACATAAATTGCTGAATATTTTGTTTTTTGTTTTGTTTTGTTTTTTTTTTATTTTAAAAAACTAAAGTGTCCACGGCATCACCGGAGCTTCTCGAATTTTACTCCATTATGTCATTGCCTCGGTTGGAGGTTTCCATTAGAGGTGCCGGTGACGTGTAGAGGCGTCCGAGCTGATATCGGTCTATGAATTACTGTGTAGACGTCAGACGCTGAGCTCCTGTGACTTCTCTCCTCTGCAGCGTGCGTTCCAGTCTGTCTTGTAATGGTTCCACAGAGGATCTGGATCCTGAAGTGCTGGGGAAAAAACGGCGAGTCGAAGGCCTGTCTGCAGCACCAGCGCTCCCGGACTCCACCTGCATAGCCGCCAGAACGCGACCCATGCGCGGGCACAAGAAGCGCCGTTTGGTCAGATCCAGTGAAGTGTCGTCCCTCAGTAGGAAGGTAGTAATGCACATGTTTTGACCATGTAAAAGTTTGTACACCCCTGGTCAATATTTACTCATATTGTGAACAGTTAAGCAAGTTGAAGATGAAATGATTTCTAAAAGGCAAAAAGTTAGAGGACACATTTGAAAAATTTCAAAAAGGAAAATGGGCCGATTGCAAACGTTTGGGCACCCTTAAAGATTTGTGTGTTCCGATAACTGTGACCGAGGTTTCACACCTTAATGATCCTGTTCGGGTTATGGCTTGTTCACGATTATCAGGTGATGCAAATTTCACAGCTTTATAAAAACCCTCTGTGAGGGAAATCCTGGGATATTAAGAGGAATGATGATGTCCAGTCATCATTTCTCTCATCACCCCCCTGAGGGCAACCCCCCTCCCTTGTCCCTTCACACACTGAGGTACTTCTCAGATGCCAGCATCTGGAAAGGTGTGAAGTCCCACTTACACCTCCAACAGCCATCTCCTCTGATATGGAGATTGCTTGTTCTCTCAGGCCTCTAAAACACAGAGAGAGGAAGACCCCCTGGGAGCTGTGTCCACTCATCAAAGAGAGTGGGCAGGGACCTAGCAAAACCAAAAGTAGCTTGTCCCCACAGGAGAGCATACTGCTGGCTCCGTAATATCATACCCAGTTATATTACCGTGCGTCTCGGCCATACACCCCCTAAATCGTTAGAATCGGGACTTCAAGCCGAATCTGTGCATATCCTCGACGTCTATGTGGCACCCTGGGGCGGCGAGATATAGAGAACTGCTAGTAGGAGTCCGGTAAATGAGTCGTGCTTGGACTCAAAATGCAGAGGGGACCCGGGCGGATCTGATGGCACCAGAACCATCCCGATCGGACCTCCCAGTCCGGAGTTGCAGGTAATAGCCCCTTCTGGGATATTACTCTGACTCATTGCAGGGGGAGTGGCAGTGCTTCCCTGTGAGGTCACTAAGGTAGGAGGGGACCTGGATTTGCCCAGGTTGATAACCCTACTTCGGCCATTTCCCAGTGTTCTTTTGCTCTGGGGTCTGGTCAGGGAAGACCTGTGAGGGAGATCCTGGAAACCTGGTCCACGGCGCCCCCCTGTGGCCAGACGCACAAGGTAACTGCTCGAACTGTGTATGCCTGTTTGTAAACCATGCTTTGTCTGTAACTGTACTCTGACATAACTGTATATTCTGTAGATTCCCTATTGTATATATTGTAGTTCTAGTGTGCTTTAGGCTGATTAAATTATATAATTAATCTTGGGCTGTTCTGTTATCTCGATCTTGAATCCCACGTCTGTGTGTTCGGCTAATAGTTACCGTGAAGCGGTTGGTGGCAGCGAGTTTGTGCCAAGGATTATTGTGGGGAGGCCAGTGAGATTCGGGAAGATTTTATATATTCCGCCCGCGGAGGTCGGGGGAATATATACCCTACTCTCACCGGGGACCCTTCAATAATCGGCATAAGTAGTATAGCGGCCTCCTTGCTTATTGTCAGGCAATTCCATAATTGGCCGGACTATAAGAGGGGCGCTAGAGAGCGCGTCACGTGCTCTGTCTGTCGGTCGGGAGGTATAAAGGAGGGTTGACCCCCACTTGTTACCCCCCGATTGTGACGTACTGGTAGCCAGCGCAGGGGATTTCTGAGTGACACCCCCCCCCCCCCCCGTGGTTCGTGACACCCTCCCTCTAACCTTGTGCCAAAAAACAGCAGCCATGGGTTCTTCTAAGCAGCTGCCTAGCACTCTGAAAATAATGGAGGCCACAAATCAGGAGAAGCTATAAAAAAGATAGTAAAGAGTTTTCAATTTGCCTTTTCCTCTGTTTGAAATATAATTAAGAAATGGCTGTTACCAGGAACATTGGAGGTCAAGATAAAGTCTGGAAAACCAAGCAACATTTCTGAAAGCTTCTCTTAAGATTGCTACAGAGGCAAATCAGAGCCCCCTACCTGACTGCAAAAGACCTTCAGGAGGATTTAGCAAGCTCTGGAGTTGTGGTACATTGTTCTACTGTGCAGAGACACATACACAAATATGGCCTTCATGGAAGTCATCAGAAGAAAACCTCTCCTGCGGCTTCACCATAACATTCAGTGTAGAAGTCTGCATAAGAACATCTAAACAAGCCTGATGCATTCTGGAAACAAGTCCTGTGGACCGATGAGGTTAAAATAGAACTCTTTGGCCACAATGATCAAAGGTATGTATGGAGAAAAAGGGCAGAGAATTTCAGGAAAAAAATATCTCGCCAACCATTAAGCATGGAGGGGGATCAATCATGCTTTGGGGTTGTGTTGTAGCTAATTATGGGGAGATAAGGTATGCACACCAGTGACTATGTAAGGGGAATACATGGAATAGCAGAAACTGCTGTGTGAATACTGACTTGAAAAATTCAATAGCTATATGTAAGAGTGAAAAATGGAACCTGCATTACTGCCACGAACATATGAATCAAGAGAAATTTAGCTACTGAATTGATCAATGCAATAGAGCCCCAACACTACGCCAAAGTATTTCTCTACGTTGGGGTCCCTAGCTTGTGTGTCCTCTCATGCAGTTAAAAAACTTACCGTGTATGGGAAGCTGAGACCTGCATGAGAGGACACACACAAGCTAGGGACCCCAACGTAGAGACCCCAACGCTCTATTGCATTGATCAATTCAGTAGCTAAATTTCTCTTGATTCATATATTCATGGCAGTAATGCAGATTCCATTTTTCCCATATTCACTCTTGCATATAGCTATTGGATTTTTCAAGTCAGTATTCACACAGCAGTTTCTGCTATTCCATGTATTCCCCTTACATAGTCACTGGTGTGCATACCTTATCTCCCCATAGTGATGGTTTTTTAGGTTTTTGCACCCAGTTCAGACTTAGAATGGTGTTCCAAACGTTATTCCTTATTTATGTGTTGTAGCTAATGGCACGGAGGCCTTTACCTGGGAAGAGGGAAGAATGGAGTCAATGAAATTTCAACAAATTCTTGATGCAATCATACTGTGTGTAAAAAAGCTGAGAAGAGGATGGCTTCTACAAATGGATAATGATTCTAAATACACGTCAAAATCCACAATAGACGATCCTGAAAAGGTGCAAGCTGAAGGTTTTACAATGGCCCTCACAGTCCCCTGATCTGAACATCATGGAAAATCTGTGGCTAGACCTCAAAAGAGCAGCGCATGCAAGACGACCAGGTATATGACAGAACTGGAAGACTTCTCCAAGGAAAAGCAATGCATGCAAGATGAGCCAGGAATCTCACAGAATGGGAAAATGAGCCAGGAATGTCCCAGAACTGGAAGACGTCTCCAAGGGAGAGCAGAGTATGCAAGATGAGCCAGGAATCTCCCAGAACTGGAAGACGTCTCCAAGGGAGAGCAGAGTATGCAAGATGAGCCAGGAATCTCCCAGAACTGGAAGACGTCTCCAAGGGAGAGCAGAGTATGCAAGATGAGCCAGGAATCTCCCAGAACTGGAAGACGTCTCCAAGGGAGAGCAGTGCATGCAAGATGAGCCAGGAATCTCCCAGAACTGGAAGACGTCTCCAAGGGAGAGCAGAGTATGCAAGATGAGCCAGGAATGTCCCAGAACTGGAAGACATCTCCAAGGGAGAGCAGAGTATGCAAGATGAGCCAGGAATCTCCCAGAACTGGAAGAAGTCTCCAAGGGAGAGCAGTGCATGCAAGATGAGCCAGGAATCTCCCAGAACTGGAAGACGTCTCCAAGGGAGAGCAGAGTATGCAAGATGAGCCAGGAATCTCCCAGAACTGGAAGACGTCTCCAAGGGAGAGCAGTGCATGCAAGATGAGCCAGGAATGTCCCAGAACTGGAAGACGTCTCCAAGGGAGAGCAGTGCATGCAAGATGAGCCAGGAATGTCCCAGAACTGGAAGACATCTCCAAGGGAGAGCAGTGCATGCAAGATGAGCCAGGAATCTCCCAGAACTGGAAGAAGTCTCCAAGGGAGAGCAGAGTATGCAAGATGAGCCAGAAATCTCCCAGAACTAGAAGACTTCTCCAAGGGAGAGCAGTGCATGCAAGATGAGCCAGGAATGTCCCAGAACTGGAAGACGTCTCCAAGGGAGAGCAGAGTATGCAAGATGAGCCAGGAATCTCCCAGAACTGGAAGACGTCTCCAAGGGAGAGCAGTGCATGCAAGATGAGCCAGGAATGTCCCAGAACTGGAAGACATCTCCAAGGGAGAGCAGTGCATGCAAGATGAGCCAGGAATGTCCCAGAACTGGAAGACGTCTCCAAGGGAGAGCAGAGTATGCAAGATGAGCCAGGAATCTCCCAGAACTGGAAGACGTCTCCAAGGGAGAGCAGTGCATGCAAGATGAGCCAGGAATCTCCCAGAACTGGAAGACATCTCAAAGATAGAATAGATGAAAATCCATCAAATAAGAATTAAAATACTCTTGGCTGCTACAAAAAAACATTTACAAGCTTTGATACTTGCCAAAGGGAGTGCCACTAGGTACTAACCATGCAGGGTGCACAAACTTTTGCATTGGCCCATTCTCCTTTTTTGTTAATACTTTCATCTTTTTAGCATTTTAAAGTTTTTTTTTTTCACCTAAATTACATAGTAAATGCGTCATCTGTAACTTTCTGCCTTTAGAGATCATTTCATCTTCAACTGGCTTGCCTGTTTATAAAAACAGTAATTTTTACCAGGGGTGCCCAAACTTTTACATGCCACTGTAAGCAGCAATGACTTGCATGTCCACATATGACTTCTCATATTATTGGATTTTCCGGTCTTGCCCTGTTCTAGGTTCATGGTGCAGATCTGAGGGCAGGATGATAAGCGGAGACCCGGACTCCTCACTGGGTCACTTGTAGATAAATCTGCAGGACTCTGATCCATTGGTCGGGTCAGTATTTCATGGCCGCTGGACTGGAGCCCTGTGAGCCTCCTACCCGCTAGTGTCTGGCTCTTTTGATTCGCCGGCCTGGCACGAGGATGCGTGTGCATCATGCTGCAGTGATCACATTCAGGCTGGCTAATCAATACAGGAGCAGGGGATGCCAGCAGGTAGGATGCCGTGTGCAGGGCTCCCCTCCAGCGTCCCCGGTAAGCTGACCCGGCGGCTGGACTGTGTCCTGGGAATTGATTTTGTTCATGTCTATTAGTGATAAAAGTGTAGTTAATCGGCTGCAGCAGGAGCCAGCGCTGAATTCCTGCCCAATATGATGTCTGGGTATAAGTGCCAGAATCCTGCACTCCTGACTCTTGCTGCAGCTGATATTGGATGTTTTGGGGTTTTTTTTTGGGGGGGGGGGTAATTTTTTATTTTTTCTTTCCACAATGACCCAGTCGTCAACTGCTGCCCTCAGATCACACCGCATAGTCCGATCAGTATATATCTCTGCAGAAATCAGAGGGTCTGCAGTTCTCGCTCGGCTGCACTGGTTGCTGATGTACTGGCTCCTGTGTATACCTGACAATCTTTCCTTGTATTTAGCCACAGAAGCAGCTGACTGCAAAGTGCGGCTGTGCGCCTCCAACCACCTGTATTCTATGTGGATGCAAGACCAACATGAAGACTACTCATCCCAGCACCATGAGCGAGTGCCTCGCACTAGCGGACCCCTGCTACCACCCCATCCTGTCCTTCCCCTACGGTAAGCAGCTGCTGGACCAATCGTATCCTCTTCACTGGGTTTAATCACCGCTACAGGGGCTGCTGCGGTTTTCTTCCTCTAAGGCTATGTGCGCACTAAGCGTTTTTGCACGTTTTTTGGGTGCGTTTTTGTTCAGAAAAAACTGCATGACTTTGCTTTACCAGCCAAGTCTGAGTTTTCCTTTATGCTGTGTGCACACAGCGGTTTTTCTTCGGCGCTCCATTGGGAGACCCAGACGATTGGGTGTATAGCACTGCCTCCGGAGGCCACACAAAGCATTACACTAAAAAGTGTAAGGCCCCTCCCCTTCTGGCTATACACCCCCAGTGGGATCACTGGCTCACCAGTTTTCTGCTTTGTGCGAAGGAGGTCAGACATCCACGCATAGCTCCACTGTTTTTAGTCAGCAGCAGCTGCTGACTATGTCGGATGGAAGAAAAGTGGGCCCATATGGGGCCCCCAGCATGCTCCCTTCTCACCCCACTTTTGTCGGGTGTTTGTTAAGGTTGAGGTACCCATTGCGGGTACGGAGGCTGGAGCCCACATGCTGTTTTCCTTCCCCATCCCCCCTCAGGGCTCTGGGCGAAGTGGGATCTTACAGGTCTCCAGGCACTGAGACCGGGCTCCATCCACAGACCCAGAGAACCTGCTGGATATGGAGCTGAGTATCGTCAGGGACAGGCCCTGCTACATTAAGGTACTCTGTGTCCCCGGGCAAGCGCGCGCACACACACACCAGCATTGCTGGGAGTGTTAGTGCGCCGGGGGTAACAGCGCGGTGCGCTCGTGCTATTATTCACTGCAGCTTAGCTGAGTGAATTTATGTATTGGGAACTGCCGCGCCGGCCGCTGCTGGGTGTTTTTTACATTGTGGCGCGGCTGGGACTTGTGGTGCGCCGGGGACTTCCGCGCTGGCCGTGCACATGGACGGCCGCGCTTATTACTCGAGTCCCCGGCTTTGCGGCCTAGTTTTCGTTTCGTTCCCGCCTCCAGCCCTGCCAGTCAGGGTAGAGGCGGGACGCTGTACAGACAGTCAGCGCCGAGGGCTGGAGTCTGCTTTGCATTCTCCAGCCCCCTTCACTGGACACAGTGGGACGCCAGTTTCCCGCTCTTGGCTGGGGCACGCCCACGGCCCGCCCCTCGTCACACGAGCTGGAGAAGGACGCCGGCAGCCATTCCTGCACGCAGTCCGAGCTGGGGAACGGAGACATGCTCTGGGCAACCAACACAGGGCTCTGGCGACCACACACCCGCGTTATAGGCGGGCGGTAAGCAGCACCTGAAGTGCTGACCCCACTAAATACCGAAGTGTCCATTTGTATTTTATGCTTGTATGCACAGCAGGAGAAATCCTTTTTTAATACACTGCACTGTACGTCGCTATCTTTGGCTATATGCCCTCCTAGATGGCGAGATAACAGCAGCAAAAAGCAAGGGTGCTAAGGCACAGGTTTTCTAGGCTGCTTGTATTGCATGTGCTGAAGTGTTCATTTGTACTTATGCTTGTATGCTATACATTGCACTGTACGGTCGCTACTCTGGGCTATATTCTCCTAGAGGTATGGACAACAGCAGCAAAAAGCATGGGTGCCAAGGCACAGGCTTTATAGGCTGCTTGTATTGCAGGTGTTGAAATGTTCATTTGTACTTATGCTTGTATGCTATACATTGCACTGTACGGTCGCTACTCTGGGCTATATTCTCCTAGATGGCTGGACAACAGCAGCAAAAAAGCAAGGGTGCCAAGGCACAGGTTTTCTATGCTGCTTGTATTGCATGTGCTGAAGTGTTTATGCTTGTATGCCATACTTTGCATAGATGGCTTGAATACAGCAGCAAAAAAGCAACAAGGCTTCCTATGCTGTTTTTTCCTGCATGTGATGCTGTTCCACCGGCATGACCCCCATTGTGTGCAAGCTCCCCTGTAGCACTTGGTCAGCCGGGGTCTCTACCCTGTCCAGGGACAGGGACGGAGTTGCAGTTTCGGCTGATAGATTGTCATGGGATAGAGACTTTGCAGTCCAGACAGGCCATGGGCAATCTTGATTAATGCTCCCTGGCCACCCTCATTTGGAACGTAATCAGTGCTCCGGGGGGGTCCCAGGCATTCCAGGGTGAAGGCTCTGACACGGACGGCAGTCCCAGACAGCCTAAGCTAGCTCGCTGGGTGCGGCACTCGGCTTCATCACTGGTCAAGGTCCCAGCAAGGACTCTCTGTATGATGAGGCAGACGTAGCTGATCAGGTCTTTGGTCCTGACACCGCTCTCAATCCGGATACACCGGATGGTGACGCCATAGTGAATGATCTTATAGCGTCCATCAATGGAATGTGGGATATTTCTCCCTCAGCTCCCCCAGTGGAGGAGTCAGCTTCACAGCAGGAGAAATCCTTTTTCAGTACTCATGCGTATATTGAGTATTTTTCTGGCCACGCTGACTTCAGAGAAGCAGTTCAGAAACACCACGCTTACCAGATAAGCGTTTTCTCCAAACGTTTTAAGGATACACGTTATCCCTTTCCCCTGACGTGGTAAAGCGCTAGACCCAGGGTCCAAAGGTGGATCCCCCAATCTCCAGGCTTGCGGCTAGGTCCATAGTTGCAGTGGAGATGGGACTTCACTTAAAGATGCCATTGACAGACAGATGGACCTCTGGTTGAAATCTGTCTGTGAAGCTATCAGTGTGCCGGTTGCTCCGGCATTCGCAGCCGTATGGGCACTCTATCCTATTTCAGCTGGGCTTGCGCAGCTGGTCCTGAGCACATGTACATCTGTGCCGCAGGTGGTGTCCTTAACCTCGCAATGTCTGCATTGCGACTTACCCTAGTAATGCTGTCCTGGAGGGACAGTCGAGGTTGGTCCTTCCCAGGCTCGGGCAGGTCCCAATTGTCCTCGTCCAAAAGGACTCAAAAGGCTCAGAGGGGCTCAGTTTCCGGCCGGGCTCAATCACGCCCAAGGAAGGCAGCAGGAGGAACCGCTACCAAGGCGGTCTCCTCATGACTTTCAGCTCTCTCTCTCCGCATCCGCGGTTGGTGGCAGAATCTCCCGCTTGGCGACATTTAGCTGCCACAGGTCACAGACCGGTGGGTGAGAGACATTTTGTCTCACGTGTACAGGATAGAGCTCTGTTCTCGTCCTCCGACTCGATTCTTCAGAACTCCCCCCACCGAGCCGATGCTCTTCTGCAGGCAGAAGAAGTGGTAATCCCTGTTCCTCTTCAGGAACAAGACACGGTTTTTTCCTCCAATCTGATTGGGGTGCCAAAAAAGGGGTGGCTCTTTACGTTCCGTTCTGGACCTAAAACTGCTCACCAAGCACGTGAAGGCCAGGCGGTTCCGGATGTAACCTCCGCTCCGTCATTGCCTCAATGTCGCAAGGAGCTTTCCTAGCATCAATAGACATCAGGATGCTTATCTCCACGTGCCGATTGCTCCAGAGCACCAGCGTTTGCTACGTTTTCGTTATTGAAGACGAGCATCTTCAGTGCGTAGCCCTGCCCTTCGGTCTGGCGACAGCCCTACGGGTTTTCACCAAGTTCAGGGCAGCAGTGGGAGCAGTCCTGCACTCTCAGGGTCACTCTGTGATCCTTACTGGGACGATCCACTTGTCAAGGCACCCTCTCAAGAGGCATGCCGACACAGCCTGAACGTGGCGCTGGAGACTCTCCAGAGTTTCGGGTGGATCATCAACTTTTCAAGGTTACATCGGGCACTGACCCAATCGCTGACATATCTGGGCATGGAGTTTCACACTCCCTCAGCGATAGTGAAGCTTCCGCTGGACAACCAGCGTTCACTACAGACGGGGGTGCAGTCTCTCCTTCAAGGCCAGTCACACCCCTTAAGACGCCTCATGCAGAGGCAGTCACTTTCGCGCAGTTTCATCTGCGTCCACTTCAATGGGGCATGCTTTGCCAATGGGTTGGGGAGTCGACGTCCCTAGACAGGAACGTTTCCCTTCTCAGACGGTCAAGGACTCTCTTCAGAGGAGTCCATCCTTCAGATCAATGTTCTGGAAATCTGGGAAGTGTATCTTGCCCTGCAAGCCTTCCAGCAGTGGCTGGAAGGAAAACAGATCCGAATTCAGTCGGACAATTCCACAGCGGTGGCAGACATCGCCCACCAAGGCGGAACACGCATCGCCAAGCCTACCAGGCAATCCGGCGGATTCTGATGTGGGTGGGGGACAGAGCATCCACCATATCCGCAGTTCACATCCCGGGAGTAGGAAATTGGGAAGCAGACTTCCTCAGTCGCCTGGGTATGGACGCAGGGGAATGGCCTCTGCACCCAGAATGGTGTCAGGAAATCTGTAGCCGCTGGGGGATGCCGGACGTCGACCTAATGGCGTCTCGGCACAACAACAAGGTCCCGATTTTCATGGCGCGGTCTCACGAGCAAAGTGCTCTGGCGGCAGGCGCCCTAGTTCAGGATTGGTCGCAGTTCCAGCTACCCTATGTGTTCTACCTCTGGCACTGTTGCCCAGAGTGCTACGCAAGCTCAGCTCCGCTTGCCGCCGCGCCATCCTCGTCGTCCCAGACTGGCCGAGGAGGTCGTGGTTCCCGGATCTGTGGCATCTCACGGTCGGCCAACCGTGGGCACTCTCAGACCGGCCAGACTTACTGTCCCAAGGGCCGTTTTTTCCACTGAATTCTACGGCCCTGATCCTGACTGTGTGGCCATCGAGTCCGAGATCCTAGCGTCTTCAGGATTATCTCAAGACGTCATTGCCACCATGAGACGGGCTAGGAAGCCGGCGTCTGCCAAGATCTGCCACAAGACGTGGAAGATATTCTTATCTTAGCGCTCTGCTCAGGGAGTGTCTCCCTGGACATTTGCATTGCCTACTTTTCCTTCCTTCCTACAATTTGGTTTGGGAAAAGGTTTGTCGCTCGGCTCTCTTAACGGACGAGTCCCAGCGCTGTCTGTATTCTTTCAGAAGCGCATAGTACGACTTCCTCAGGTACGCACGTTCCTGCAGGGGGTTGGTAACATTGTCCCTCCGTACAAGAGGCCGTTAGACCCATGGGATCTGCACAGGGTACTACTTGCTCTCCAGGAGCCGCCCTTTGAGCCTCTGAGGGATGTCTTTTCACTTTCTCGACTGTCACGGAAAGTGGCCTTTTTTGGTAACGGTCACGTCTCTTCAGAGAGTGTCCGAGCTAGCAGCGCGGTCATCCAAAGCCCCTTTCCTGGTTTTTTACCAAGACAAGGTAGTGCTGCGCCTGATTCCGGGTTTTCTCCCTAAGGTGGTATCCCCCTTTCATCTCAGTCAGGATATCTCCTTACCTTCCTTTTGTCCTCATCCAGTTCATCGATATGAATTGGATTTGCATTTGTGGGATCTGATGAGAGCGCTCAGAATCTACTTTTCCCGCACGGCGCCCCTGCGCCGCTCGGATGCACTCTTTATACTTGTCGCTGGTCAGCGCAAAGGGTCGCAGGCTTCCAAAGCCACCCTGGCTCGATGGATCAAGGAACCAATTCTTGAACCCTACCGTTCTGCTGGGCTTCCGGTTCCATCAGGGCTGAAGGCCCATTCTACCAGAGCCGTGGGTGCGTCCTGGGCATTACGACACCAGGCTACGGCTCAACAGGTGTGCCAGGCAGCTACCTGGTCGAGTCTGCACACTTTCACCAAACATTATCAGGTGCATACCTATGCTTCGGCGGACGCCAGCCTAGGTAGAAGAGTCCTGCAGGCGGCAGTTGCCTCCCCGTAGGGGAAGGCTGTCTTTGCAGCTCTAACATGAGGTATTTCTTTACCCACCCAGGGACAGCTTTTGGACGTCCCAATCGTCTGGGTCTCCCAATGGAGCGCCGAAGAAGAAGGGAATTTTGTTACTTACCGTAAATTCCTTTTCTTCTAGCTCCTATTGGGAGACCCAGCACCCGCCCTGTTGTCCTTCGGGATTTTTGGTGGTTTTTCGGGTACACATGTTGTTCATGTTGAATGGTTTTCAGTTCTCCGATGTTACTTCGGAGTGAATTTGTTTAAACCAGTTATTGGCTTTCCTCCTTCTTGCTTTTGCACTAAAACTGGTGAGCCAGTGATCCCACTGGGGGTATATAGCCAGAAGGGGAGGGGCCTTACACTTTTTAGTGTAATGCTTTGTGTGGCCTCCGGAGGCAGTGCTATACACCCAATCGTCTGGGTCTCCCAATAGGAGCTAGAAGAAAAGGAATTTACGGTAAGTAACAAAATTCCCTTCTTTTTTGTTTGTTTTTTTAAGCTGCGTTTTCGTGGTGAAAAAAAAATGGACATGTCAATTCTTTTCTGCGTTTTTCCACCCATCCAATGCATTGGAAAAAGGCAGCAAAAGTGGTCAAAAACGCAGTGAAACGCAACCAAAAACGCAGCATTTTTACCGCTGCCTTTTTGCCACGATTGCATTTTTATGCATTTTTTAGCGGCCAAAAATGCAGCATTTTTGATGCCACAAAAAATGGTTAGGTGCACACATAGCCGAAGTCAACTCTTATGGTTAACAGCACATTCACAAGTAGTGATTATATACAGAGATGGTTTAAAGGGGTTGTCTCATCCCAGGATGTCTGATATGTGGTCTCTCCTCAGTATGGGGGTTCCCCTTATCGGACTGTTATGGCTTCTGCTACCGGAATTGTGATCACATATTCTAGGACTCTGCTACATATGTCTGTAATGAGACATCCCCTTTAAGGAATGGCTGCCATATATGCATTAAAAGATATCCAATGACAAACACTTAAGGCGGCAAGTCTATGAGTCTGGCAATCCTGCAGTTTTTAGCTTAAGCCAACCATCTGATGTCTGGGGCCTACCGACTTATTGTATTCTATGGTGTTTATTTATTTATTTCTTCGGCGCTCCATTGGGAGACCCAGACGATTGGGTGTATAGCTACTGCCTCCGGAGGCCACACAAAGCATTACACTAAAAAGTGTAAGGCCCCTCCCCTTCTGGCTATACACCCCCAGTGGGATCACTGGCTCACCAGTTTTCTGCTTTGTGCGAAGGAGGTCAGACATCCACGCATAGCTCCACTGTTTAGTCAGCAGTAGCTGCTGACTATATCGGATGGAAGAAAAGAGGGCCCATACGGGGGCCCCCAGCATGCTCCCTTCTCACCCCGTTTGTGGTTTGTAAGGTTGAGGTACCTATTGCTGGTACGGCGGCTGGAGCCAACATGCTGTTTTCCTTCCACATCCCCCTGAGGGGCTCTGAGGAAGTGGGATCTTACCGGCCCCAAAGCCCTGAGGCCGGGCTCCATCCACAGACCCATTGAACCTGCTGGATACGGAGCTGGGTACCGTTCAGGGACATGGCCCTGCACCATTCAGGTACTCTGTGTCCCCGTACACACAGGCACAGCACACTCCAGACTTGCTGGGTGTGCTAGTGCGCCGGGGACAGTAAAGGGTTACAGTCACTGCAGCCTAGCTGAGTGACTTTATGTATGGGGAACTACCGCGCCGGACGCTCCGGGAGCGGCGGCGCGGCTGGGACTTGTAGTGCGCCGGGGACTTAGCGCCGACCGCGCTTTTACGGCGGCGGCGCTTATAAATTCAGTCCCCGGCTTTTGCGGCCTAGCTCCGCTTCGTTCCCGCCCCCACCCTGTCAATCAGGGTAGGGGAGAGACGCTGTGCAATCAGCAGCGCCGAGGGCTGGAGCCTTATTTACATGCTCCAGCCCTCTCACTGGACACTGTGGGACGCCGGTTTCCCGCTCTGACTTGGGGGCACGCCCACGGCCCGCCCCTACTCACACGAGCTGGAGAAGGACGCCGGCAGCCATTCCTGCAGTCCGAGCTGAGAGATCGGACTCTGGGCAACCAGGCACAGGACTAGGGCGACCACACACCCGCTTATAGGCGGGCGGTAAGCGGCACCTGAAGTGCTGACCCCACTAAATACCGCAGTTGTCCATTTGTATTTTTATGCTTACACTGCATAGGTCGCTATTTTTGGCTTTATGCCCTCTTAGATAGCGACACATCAGCAGCAGGAAAGCAGGGGTGCTAAGGCACAGGCTTTCTATGCTGCTTGTATTGCATGTACTGAAGTGTTCATGTGTATTTATGCTTGTATGCTATACACTGCACTGTACGGTCGCTAGTCTGGGCTATTTTCGCCTAGAATGACTAGGCTACAGCAGCAGAAAAGCAGGGGTGCTGAGGCACAGGTTTTTTCTATGCTGCTTGTATTGCAGGGGTTGCAGTGTTCATTTGTACTTATGCTTGTATGCTATACATTGCACTGTATGGTCGATATTCTGGGCTATATTCCCCTAGATGGCTAGTCTACAGCAGCAGAAAAGCAGGGGTGCCAAGGCACAGGCTTTCTATGCTGCTTGTATTGCATGTGCTGCAGTGTTCATTTGTACTTTATGCTTGTATGTTATACATTGCATTGTACGGTCGCCATTCTTGGCTCTATGTCCTAGATGGCTAGTCGGCAGCAGCATATAAGCAACACAGGCTTTCGATGCTGTTTTTACTGCATGTGATACTGTTCCACGGCACTGAACCCCATTGTGTGCAATGCTCCCCTGGAGCACTTGGTCAGCTGGGGTCTCTACTAGACGTGGCCAAAGGAACCACCTGTCAACCCTGTCCAAGGACAGGGATGGAGTTGCAATGGGATAGAGACTTGCAGTCCGGACAGGCCATGGGCAATCTGGATCATTGCTCCCTGGCCACCCTCATTGGGAATAAAATCGGTGCTCCGGGGGGGGGGGGGGGTCCCAGGAGGCTCTCTGTATGATGAGGCAGACGTAGCTCATCAGGACTTTGATCCTGACAACGCTCTCAATCCGGATACACCGGATGGTGACGCCATAAGGAATGATCCTATAGCGTCCATCAATGGAATGTTGGATCTTTCTCCCTCAGCTCCCCCAAGCGGAGGAGTCAGCTTCACAGCAGGAGAAGTCCCATTTCAGTAGCTCAAACGTATATTGAGTATTTTTCTGGCCACGCTGACTTCAGAGAAGCAGTCCAGGAACACCACGCTTACCAGATAACCGTTTTCTCCAAACGTATTAAGGATACACGTTATCCTTTTCCCCCTGACGTGGTCAAGCGCGGGACCCAGGGTCCAAAGGTGGATTCTCCAATCTCCAGGCTTGCGGCTAGAGCTATAGTTGCAGTGCAGGGACTTCACTTAAAGATGCCAGACAGATGGACTCTGGTTGAAATCTGTCTATGAAGCTATCGGCGTGTCGGTTGCTCATTTACAGCCGTATGGGCACCCTAAGCTTTTCAGCTGTTCTTGCACAGCTGGTCTTGAGCATATGTACATTTGTGCCGCACGGGCGTCCGTAACCTCGCAATGTCTGCATTGCGACTTACCCTATTAATGCTGTCCTGGAAGGACAGTCGAGGTTTCGGTCCTTCCCAAGCTCGGGCAGGTCCCAATTGTCCTCGTCCAAAAGAGCTGAAAAGCCTCAGAGGGGCTCAGTTTCCGGGGGCTCAATCACGCCCAAGGAAGGCAGCCGGAGGAACCGCTACCACGGCGGTCTCCTCATGACTCTCAGCTCTCTCATCTCTCCGCATCCGCGGTTGATAGCAGACTCGCTCGCCTTTGGCGACATTTGGCTGCCACAGGTCACAGACCGGTGGGTGAGGGACATTGTGCCCACGTGCACAGGACAGAGTTCTGTTCTCGTCCTCCGACTCGATTCTTCAGAACGTCCCCACCTCCCCACCGAGCCGATGCTCTTCTGCAGGCAGAAGGAGTGGTAATCCCTGTTCCTCTTCAGGAACAAGACACGGTTTTCCTCCAATCTGGTTGTGGTGCCAAAAAAGGATGGCTCTTTCCGTTCCGTTCTGGACCTAAAACTGCTCAACAAGCACGTGGAGGCCAGGCGGTTCCGGATGAAACCCTCCGCTCCGTCATTGCCTCAATGTCTCAAGGATATTTCCTAGCATCAATAGACATCAAAGATGCTTATCTCCACGTGCCGATTGCTACAGAGCACCAATGTTTTCTACGTTTCGTGATGGGAGACGACCATCTTCAGTTCGTAGCTCTGCCATTCGGTCTGGCGACAGCCCCACGGGTGTTCACCAAGGTCATGGCGGCAGTGGTAGCAATCTTGCACTCACAGGGACACTCTGTGATCCCTTACTTGGACGATCTACTTGTCAAGGCACCCTCTCAAGAGGCATGCCAACTCAGCCTGAATGTTGCGCTGGAGACTCTCCAGACGTTCGGGTGGATCATCGACTTCTCAAAGTCAAACCTGTCACCGACCCAATCACTAACGTATCTTGGCATGGAGTTTCATACCCTCTCAGCGCTAGTGAAGCTTCCGCTGGACAAGCAGCGGTCACTACAGACTGGGGTGCAGACTTTCCGTCAAGGTCAGTCGCACTCCTTAAGACGCCTCATGCACTTCCTCGGGAAGATGGTGGCGGCAATGGAGGCGGTTCCGTTTGCGCAGTTTCATCTGCGTCCTCTTTATTGGGACATTCTCCGCCAATGGGACGGGAAGTCAACATCCCTGAACAGGAAAGTATCCTTTTCACAGAAGGACTCTCTGCAATGGTGGCTTCTTCCCACCTCATTATCACAGGGAAGATCCTTCCTACCACCGTCTTGGGCGGTAGTCACGACAGACGCGAGTCGGTCAGGGTGGGGAGCAGTTTTTCTCCACCACAGGGCTCAGGGTACGTGGACTCAACAGGAGTCCACCCTTCACATCCATGTTCTGGAAATCAGAGCAGTGTATCTTGCCCTACTAGCCTTCCAGCAGTGGCTGGAAGGAAAGCAGATCCGAATTCAGTCGGACAACTCCACAGCGGTGGCATACATCAATCACCAAGGAGGGACACGCAGTCGGCAAGCCTTCCAGGAAGTCCGGCGGATTCTGATGTGGGTGGAAGCCACGGCCTCCACCGTATCCGCAGTTCACATCCCCGGCGTAGAAAACTGGGAAGCAGACTTCCTCAGCCGCCAGGGCATGGACGCAGGGGAACGGTCCCTTCACCCGGACGTGTTTCAGGAAATCTGTAGCCACTGGGGAAGGCCGGACGTCGACCTAATGGCGTCCAGGCACAACAACAAGGTCCCAACCTTCATAGCACGGTCTCGCGATCACAGAGCTCTGGCGGCAGACGCCTTAGTGCAAGATTGGTCGCAGTTCCGGCTCCCTTATGTGTTTCCACCTCTGGCACTCTTGCCCAGAGTGCTACGCAAGATCAGATCCGACTGCAGCCGCGTCATACTCGTCGCCCCAGACTGGCCAAGGAGGGCGTGGTATCCGGATCTGTGGCATCTCACGGTCGGCCAACCGTCGGCACTACCAGACCGACCAGACTTACTGTCCCAAGGGCCGTTTTTCCATCGGAATTCTGCGGCCCTGAACCTGACTGTGTGGCCCTTGAGTCCTGGATCCTAGCGTCTTCAGGCTTACCCCAAGGGGTCGTTGCTACCATGAGACAGGCTAGGAAACCCACGTCTGCTAAGATCTACCACAGAACGTGGAGGATATTCTTATCCTGGTGCTCTGCTCAGGGAGTGTCTCCCTGGCCTTTTTGCATTGCCTACCTTTCTTTCTTTCCTGCAATCTGGGTTAGAAAAAGGTTTGTCGCTCGGCTCCCTTAAAGGGCAAGTCTCGGCGCTATCCGTCTTTTTTTCAAAAGCGTCTAGCACGACTTCCTAAGGTGCGCACGTTCCTGCAGGGGGTTTGTCATATTGTACCCCCGTACAAGCGGCCGTTAGATCCATGGGATCTGAACAGGGTACTAGTTGCCCTCCAGAAGCCGGCCTTCGAGCCTCTGAGGGAGGTTTCACTTTCTAGACTAT